>NC_090881.1:27127822-27157822 GCF_036669935.1 Montipora foliosa
TCAATACCCACATTTCACCCTTGCTCACCATAGAGTCTCCAGTAGCTCAGTGGTTAGAGCATCCGACTAGATCATGGAGAGTCGTGGGTTCGAATCCCATCTGGGGCTCGGATTTTTCCGAGTTCCCAGTTGGTTCTACCATCATTTCATTTCTCAAGGTTTCAGTTATGTGTTAAAGCAATTAAGGACGGTGCCTACTATTGTTATTGCGCATACGTTCTGCGCATCTCGAGATACTCGGATTTCCTATCGGTGATGCATACTGATACAGGGATATTTTTGCGCGGTTTAAAATTATGCAGAGGAAGTAGATCTTAGTAAGTACTATTGGTATCCAAAAGAAAACGTGGGGGTTGAGAGATAATTAAGCCTCAACTTGAGAAAGAACGCCATACCTGGCTTTGTATTTTAAAGCTTTTTACAAATGTTCATGAATTATCTTTGAAAAATGCGTGGTTACCTCCAATTTTCTCTTGTTAAGATCTACATTTCCCGCATAATCATAAACTGGGGCAAAAATACCTTTGAATTAGTAGGCATAGACTGCGAGCAGTCCCTCTTCAGTCAAGTCTAAGCTCGGCAGGACTGGAGAGAGCGAATTGGCCGAGAGGGAAACTGCCTTCTCCCCAGCTTCCCCTCGGCTTTCGCTCGCTTCGCTCGATTTTCTCACACGCGCTTTCCTCGCTCGCGCGACCATCCTAAGGGACTGCTCGCAGTCTATAGTAGGCACCGCCCTTAAAAGGGGCTTATTTTATCGATCGGCAAAAATTGCAAGTTACAATGTCACGGTGTTTTTTTATGAAACTGGATTAAAAGGGTAATTTTGCTTTGAGGTTTTGCCGAGTAATTGCAAAAGGTTTGAACAAACTGTATTTACTCGAATAAGCGCCGCGATCCCAATGCGGTGCTTATTCGAGGAATTTTGTCAAATTAAAAAATACACTAAAAAGTAACTCTAACACAGCATGGGGAATTTCTTTCCATCAAAGCCGATGTTCTTCGGTTAAAGGTGATTGTACATCACTGCTCGTGCATTAAATAAAATATCGTAAGAGTCAAATGGTGACTATCAAAAGACGTTTCTGTTGATCTCCGTACAGAAATATTTTTCTTTGTAGCGTCCAATTTTTAAATAAGTGCCGCACAAGCTTGAGGCGGGAAAAATTAAATAAACGCTGCGGCACTTATTCGGGTAAATACGGTACGCGAAATAAATGAAAAAAAAAGCTAACTTACTTTGCTCCGGCTAAGGCATCCATTAACTTGGAATTGAACTTCATCAAAACTATGTACAGAATGTAAAGTACTAGGAGGATGATGGACTCGTAAAACTCAAACTTTCCATCCCATGCAAACCAAGAAAAAACTCCTAATGACAAAGCATAGCAAAAGGAGTCTCTCATGAGAGGTCTCCAATCCAACTGAAGAACCTGCCGAGAGAAAGAGCAACACGGAGAGGATCCTTGCAAGGTTGGTTTCCTTTGTTTGATTGTTTGCTTGTTTAGTTAAGTGACAGTCAGTTAACAGTAAGTAATATTTTCAAAACATGTTCAATGTTGATTTTTTTACAGCTAGGCAGTGTTAGACAAGGAATATCCACTGTAGTGTTATTGAGTGGCATATGGCCTACTTTGTTATATTACAACTTGTACGGAAATTTAACTGAAAATGGATGTCCGTATTTTTTACTTACAAATTGAGAATGTTCCTATACATCTTATTCCAAAATGGCCGCCATTTTAGCATTCTTTTGTTTCCTTGCAAATTGGCCCTTTTGGCCTCGCTTTCAAACGTAAAATTCAAAACAATATTTAACCTTGAACGAGGCCAAAAGGGCCAATTTGCAATCAAACAAGAGTATACTAAAATAGCAGCCACAAGAAAACACGTGTATTTAACAATTATTCCACGAGCGCGTGTTCGATACCGAGATGGTTGATAGCCAACGACAGTTGGCTATAATCACCTCATATCCAACAAGCACGAGTGGAATAATTGTTTTATTAAAAACGCCCATAAATTGTGGACAAATCTTCCCTACTTTATTTTGTAAAAACAACAAAACTGATGAGTTCAGTTCCTGATATTTGTAGAGCATGGTTTAATAGCTCACATACAATGATAGCGAAGCCAATGAAAACTCTCGAATTGCATTATCCAATGACCAAGTTTTTAATAAGAGCAGTCAGTCATTTCTTCAATTTCTCGATCGATTGCTGCTCAGTTTTATGCATGCTAGAAATGCAGCAAGAGGCTTGTGAAGGCGAAATGAGGAAACGTAGATAATAATTTACTCAACCATTGAATGGACAACGTACCTTTCCAGCTAAAGCCGCAGTAAGAGCAATAATTACAAGAAGGTTAAATACAGCACTCCTGCAACAATGAAAGCATTACTACTCAATGTCTGACACAAACCATGCAAACCAAGCAAACGGTCCAGCAAAATTCCAAGACCGTTTTGACTGATCAAATAATTCGAAAGAACTCTTCCTGAATCCGACGGGGAGATTGTTCCAGGTAGATGTTTTTCTGCTCTGTTCCTTTCGTTTATTGACCTTGAACTGAGCTACTGCGCACCGGTGGCTGAGTTAATTTCATCCGCAAATGGTTAGACGTTTTAGTCTTCTCGGATAAGGACGATAAACCGTAGGCCCCGTCTCACATCTCTTGTGTAGGACGTTCAAGAACTCACACACTGCTCAAGAAGAGCAGCGACATATTCCCTGGTATCGTGGTCTCTCACTCATTCTATTCTCGGGGCAACTGTGTAAGCTACTTGTTATTCAATTAAGGTTGTAAACTGCACGGCTGCCATTCGTGCCATAAAAGCAATCTGGCAAAATCTTTCACAAAGTTTTTTTTATGAACCCTGAAAAGCCCATAGGGGGGGGGGGGGGGGGGGAAGTGGTCAACTACAAATTCAATCATTTATTCTCCGCCTTAGCGGAAAAAGGTTACATTTTGAATGAAAACGGGATAAGTGGAGAACACTGAGCCAAGAACGAGGGAGATATCTCGGAATACTTTTAAATGGCTATGATCCATCGTCTTACCCTACAATTGTACCGATACCAACATCACTCTCGACAGTTACGCCAGCCACAGAGGCAAATAACTCCGGAGCAGAAGAACCAGCTGCCATAAAGGTTGCCCCAGCAACGTCCTCCGACAGGTCGAGCTTCTCTGAAATTGCTTCTAGCGATGGAACAAAGAAGTCGTCGCAAACTATAGCAAGTGCTGCAACGTGGAAATAACACTAGGATTAGAAAAAGAAAACACTTAAACATTTTTAACGCTTAACATCCACATGAACAAGCAAACGAAACTGACTTGGCCTTGTGACACTGTATGTATCGACAGAATTAACTATCGGAGTGTCATTTGTAGTGCCTCTGACCAGAGGACAGAGTTTTTCTCTTTACTTTACTCTTTTCTTTTATTTGCCCTGTTGCCAATGTCTAAACCTACCGTTCAGATGCATTCAATGGGTAAATAGGCACTACAATTTACATTTACAGTTTAATTCTGTTGATACATATTGTACCACGCGGCCAACTTAGTTCCAAATAATCGTTGCCACGTTATCCTGCCTTTTTTCAGTACGTGACAAACACTTTCTCCCTTTTAACCGCACAATGTGCGCAAGGATGAGTTAACTGTCCGGTCAATGTGTTGTTTCACTTAATTAGTCCTGAGGGCCTGTTTTTGTCCTGCACAGATAAAGGATACGTTGAGCCTTCAAACCCGATGTTCATAAACAACTTTTCGTGTGTTCCGCGTCTGTGGTTTGCGGCATATCTCTCAGGAAATTGCCCTTGCATTGCTTTTTCCTTCCGTTTCCTTATTTTTTTGCTGGCAGTTTCTTCAGTTTCAATTACCCCAGACACTTCTGCTCCCAGTAACAGTTCCTCTATTGCATTCTTGAGTTGTTTGCTTCAGGGCTCACACAATTCTCGAAAGCAATCAGTCCCCTTCCACCTTTCGTTCTCATCACTAATTAGCAAAATGACGCTTTTATTTTAATGACTTACCTATAAATATGATAAGGATACAGAATATATACAAAGCGAGCCAACCATATGCCTCTGGACGAGTTGTCCATGATTCTCTATTTGAATAGTTTCTTTCGTGTCCTATTTCAAAGTTGCAAGTCTCCCACTCCACAGTTGACAGTAAATGTCTTGATAGAAAAGCAGACTCTGTACATGGTAAAACACCAAATACAAATTCAGTGCTGCTGATCAAGATAGCAAATATTGACACAATACCTCCGTTTCTCCCTCCCATGGGTTTTTAGATGTCGTTCGAATGGCTTCTTTTTCTGTGTTCGGGTAAATGGTGGACCGAATAATTCACTGAATGTGGTCAGTAAACCGATTTCTAAGAAAATGCAACAGAATTTAGAATGGTATCAGCGTATAGTACAGTACCACGGTTGTCTAATGAGCCAGATGACACGTTGACTTAGTATGAAAAGAGCCAAAATAACTTCTCTTGTTCCGCTGGAACAAGCCAAGAAGATGACAATTAAATTCGTCTGCAAAAAAAACCAAACTTCTCAATTGAAACAAGTTTTCGAGGTGACGCAAATCAGTAACAATTTCGTATAAATTTTGAAAGCCCCAATGACGTTATGACGGGACTTCATCAATAGTTAAAACTATGATAGACAGCCTTTTGTTTGCAAGCATCAAAACAAAGAATAGGCGTTTTCATCGATTGGGTAAAAATTTCTACGCGGTTAATTTGACGCCACTAATCATTAATGTGGTGTGTTAGTTCTCTTATTCTAGCAATTGCTTCAGATTACTACAAAACTCTTTTTTACAGCTAAACGTTTGATAAGAAATCACCTGGCCGGGCCAGCGGTCAGTGCAGGTGCCAAAGAATTCTGCAGTCTGACTGAGGAAAAGTAATCATTTAATGGCGACATATAGGTACTTCACGTCACCAGAACAAAACGAATTGTTCTTTACTTGGACCTATACAGTCACGGAAACTTGAATTAGAGGCGCGTAAATTTGTGTTAACATGCCGATGTATTTTAATAAAAAGAGAGTAACTGCTGGTGCGGTTCAAGCTAAAGAGGGCGTTTGCAGCCGGGACAGGTGAGGATGGACTTGTGCTTTTCCGTTTGAGTTGGCATCTTCAGGAGACCGACAACATCGTCAAAATGGATAGTCACTAACAGAAAGTGATGAGCGATGCAATGTTAGGATCCTCAAACTAGGGATTGAGTTCCAGTTTATGAAGATTGGCCTTTGTGACAAAAGCCTAAGACAGTAGAAACAAGTTGATGGGTCTCCATACAGGGGAATCGCGGTCAATCTCAGCTCTAAAAAGTTGACTGCCTTATAATTGACGTCAAAACTATGGGCATACAAGTGAAACTTTTTATTAATTTAACAAAAGACCCAGTTTCATTACCACAATATGTCCGTCCAAGATGAAAATTCGTCTTGTCTTTGCCTGTCATTAGACTATTAACAAAACGTATTGACTAGACCATCGACTGTTCAATCAACGCTAACTCCCGCAGTAGAATCATTAAGAATAATAGCCATTGTATAAGTTGTTACAAATAACAAACTAGTAAAATTTGTTACATAACCGGCCATGCCGTGAGCATCAGTTTTTCATTTATTGTCTTTTAACTCTGTTCCGGTTTGCACTTTTAAATGAAAATTTAACAGGAAATCATTAAAAATGTTTTATAAAATTTTTAATCTCACTTCAACTGCCGGGTGATAGGTTGTCTTTTCAAAAAAGACATTGCTCACGACAGATTCGAGTTTTAATATTTTATGAAACCCGGCTGAAAACTTCAAACGAATTAAAAATATGGCCAATTAATAGTTCCTGCGTTTTTTTAATTGATATGCAGTTTACCACAAATCTATGGCAAACCAACCGAAATCTATATCAGAAATACTCAAAGATTAAATAAAACTCTTATTTATAACTGAAATGGTCTGATCCTTACCCCCATCGCTCCATTTAAAACCGACTACTGCTGATTTAAAAATTAAACCGCAACAGACGAAAATAGATATCACCAGCAACCGACGACATAATCTTAAACATTTTCGTAGCGGAGGGCTTGCTGTACACGTCTTTCTTTCTTTCATATTCAGCGGCTAAAGCCTGCGGACAAGACAAACATAGTTTAATATCATTCATTTTTGGATCATGAAATATTAAGGGAAAATTATGCCTGAAAGTAGTTTAGTCTACACAAAGGAGATTATCAAAAATACGACTGCGTATTATTGTCCGCACGCGAACTTTGACGAGATTATAGAAACTGATTGACTAGCTTTTTCAAATGAGGAGAGGCCAATTTTCTTTTTGTTATGTTCATTTTCTTTTCCGGATGGATTTCTTGATCACCTTGCCGTATGAATGATATCCTGAATACAACAGACGAGACAAAAAATAATAATTTCAGGCTTATATTTCAAACTAAGCAGCTATCCGGAGGCAATGAATTTCATAAGAATTTTGATTTTCACTGAGTTTAAGTGCAATTTGTGAACAACTGCACATGTCCGGGATGTTTACGGAAAAGCCGTACACTGACCGCGACTCCCAGTCGAGATAAAAGCAATCTACAGTATTTTTTGGAAATTACCATGCAAAATCCTGTAACATAAAATTTAATAAGCTTAAACTTATGACTTAACTTAAGTTTAATTAAGCTTATATGGTATCCTTTGAAAAACGATCCCGAAAACTGCAACGAAATCGTAGAGCCTGCCCACACAAAAACGTTTTGAATTTCTTTCCTTGGACTGCAGTGCACGACGACTTGAATAAATGATCATTTGCATATATTTCATTAGCTGAATGTGAAGCGAATTTACGAGATGTCAAGTCGGGCGAAGAGCAGTCTCAGATTGCTAAGCCACAACCTTATGGCGAAAAAAGCAAAGAAATGTCAGTTAAATGCTAAACAAAATACCTTCTACGCATGGCAAGACCAGCACAAGCTTATTTTCTCCTCTTTTTCATGCTTTTTGGTCCGTTTTAAATTCTTTTGACCTCCTTGTCGTTGTAGGCTGGGATATTCAAGACTTTCGCCATTCAAACGCATTGTCGTATCATGAGTACGTCATCGTAACCACGGTAACGACGTAATCAAAGCACTTTCCTTCGCGATTCCTTAGGTCCATGTTACCCTCAAGGGAGAAAATCTGGAGCTAAAAGCAATGAATTATTCAGATATTGATTCAAAAATGCCCGGAAAAAACAAAACAGCATTTGCAAAATGAAACATGAGATCGCATATTTAAGATACCTATTTTTAGCGGACAAAAAAAATCGTATTTCAGTAGAACCAGCTGCAAATGTTAGTTTTTTTGCACGCTATTTGTGTGAGAAACTTCCTTAATTTCACAAATACAGCTAAAATCTGTGATTTAGTTCAAATATGCCACACACTCTTCCAGTTGTCTTGAATATTCCATCAATTCTTGACGAAATTTCACGGCAGGAGAGATTGTGGTAAAAAAGATAATAGTAAAATAACTCCACCTGCATAATAAGAATATTTCCGCAAACGAACGTATCTCAATGCTTGTTATTAGTTTTAGAGACGTTTGCTCCATGACGCATTTGATATTTTCCAAACATTTTGCGAAATCTATAGGCTACTAAGGAAAATGGTTTTACATCTTCCAGCATTGTCCGTGCAGATAAATTAAGAAACTGAAATAAAGCGCTGTATGAATATATACGCATCACAGAAACGTCATTGCCAGTAAAACGAAATTTATTTTTGAGTGCACAATAGTTGTCGCGAGCTAGATATCTGGCTAATTTTTAGTTTTCTTAAACACGAGAATCTAATCAAAGATCTCCTACTGTTAACTTGTATTAAAGGTGTACTGACAACTTCGCGAAGATATAATATCCGACCTATTTTACCAGCACTGAAGCTCTTAGGCCATCCCCTGTTTTGTTTTTTTCGTTTACCGTCGAATGCGTTTCTTGATATTGGGTCGGTCAGTCGGATTGAAAAAAAAAAAACCTAAAGAAAAAAATCATAAGCATTCTCGGAATCGGAGGCCTGGTAGCCCAGCATCATAGCTGTGGAGCCTTTTTTTTTTTTGAAAAATGCCAAAAATTTGGGTCGGTCGGACGACGTTAAACGGAGAAAAAAAGGGGATGGCCTTACCTTTATCAAATCAAACTAAAGTCGTTGGTACACTGTTGACTTTACATTTTCTGTTCGGCTGTGGTCTTTTGGAGTTTAAAGTAATATGTCCAAACCTGCAGTACCAGCAGAGATGAGAGATACAAAATAAAAGCGATATTGTTTTTGCTTTCCTGTATCTACTCGGCTGGAAAATTTGAAAAATAACATTGGCTGCTTTAGATTGAATATCATACTGACATGCAGCTGAATACTCGAGAATACGCCGTAACCGCAACCGTACGGAAAAAATGCATATTATATGTTCTTAGTTGAATGAAGTTCTGTCTGACGAGCGCTTATGCGCGAAACTCAGAGTCACAGAGAATCGATGCGTCCTCTTTAATCCCGGCCTTCAACTTATGTGAATTAGTTTAGGACTATTGAACATGATCTTCTCCACGAGATATTCAATGAATATACACGAGACAGGAACGCAGTATTCTCCGACAGATTGACATTCGAAAAATCGAAAATTGTTTGATTAACTTTCCAACAAGAACGACAAAACAAAAGCTATAATAACTTATTAATTCCCAAAAAGCCTTAAAACTTAAAACACCACTGATGAAATGGTGGGAAAAGTGTCAAAAGTAGTCAGCTAAATCGCCCCAAACATAAATAATAGTCGTAGACCAACTATTATTTCAATTTTATTCAAATGTTCTCCAGTAATCCCCAGAAAAAAAAAGGAAGAGCTAATGACACCCAAAAGATAAATCAACATTTTTTTGGCCAGAGAAGGTTATGTAACTGCATTTAGTCAGGCCAGGTGATGATGGATTTGTCTCCTGAGCTCAGTCACTTAACCACGCTTGGCAAATAACAAACTGTTCTCTTCTATCTCAATTGGGCATTACTGTGTTGATGGCTTTTTTCTCGATATGGTTCCATAACCTTCAAGATTCAATATCTCTTTGTTTAATTCTCGTGTCTTAATCCAAATGGTGACCTTACTACATGTATACCATTCAAACAAAAGACAGCCCTTTGATCCTCTCTTCGATACATTCTCTCAAGCCTGTATATCCCTACGGGGTTCCCAGGGGGTGACAGGAAGAAACACATGAATAAGCCATGACTTCCCGTAAGCTCCTGGAGTTGATCTCCTGTATCCCTGCGATATACAAATACTCAACACACGTATAAAACTTGTCAGTACTGATTTGCCAAGCCCATGCTCACGATTCACGTACCAATAAGGCTGACTATCTGGGTATGTCGTAACTTAATAATGCTTGCTTTTATATCACTTTTTTGTTCATCGACGTGAGAAAAAGACAAACAAATGGTTCCGGAGAAAAACCTTTTTATGCTTTCCATATTAAACAAAAGCACGGTTTTCAAGAAAGACCCAAAATCTCAGGGTTGGGAAAGTTGAAGGCCTTGGTCGCTGGAGCGTAGTCTGTTCTGGTGTGATCAGATAGTAAAAGGGGGCGGAAATCATATTTTGCAAGAGAGCTAGCCAGAAAACAAGAAGAGGCACAGGAAAGGCCGCTTTTGAGCCTCATTTTTCGTGCGTGGCTGAAACATCTTTCGTCCGCATAACGATTGAACCCCTCCTTGAACCGGCATGTCTCAACTGGTTAAGCCACCTTAACCCTCATTGCCGGGTCTTTAACCGAGGGAGCGTTGATTTTAATTTTTATTTATAAGCGCAGCCATGCCTTTTGGAAAGTAACTGGCTAAAATGCACTTGTCGAGTGAGATTCACTTAACTACGAGTGTACCTTCTCCACTTTAAAGACAACATAACGAATCGGACAAAGTTTCGAAACATGCAATCATGCCTTTTAAATTGAATTTTATTTGAATCTATGAGAGCTAATTCTTCCAACCTTCTGTGCCGAGTTGAGTGCCTTAGCACAAAAAGCAATGATAATGGATTAGGCACCGTATTGTCGTCAAAGGCTTTCATTATCGAAACTCTAAAAAAACCGGTAAATATTATTTTCTTTTTGTCTCCATAGGGTGCCATTATGTAGGAAAGAAGGTGCGCCCAAACTTAATCAAAAAAAGTCTGAAAAGATAAATGGGCTTCCCACGGTAATTTTTTAATTTACGAAATAAGGGATTACACATTTAAAAGAACTGTAAAAAATGATGTTTGGGTTATTCAAGTTTGCTCAGTGATGTTGTTTGATGTTTGGGTTATTCAAGTTTGCTGAATATGGAAGCGAACAAAAACTTCGGGAGGCACTGAAAACTAATACGCTTAATTCCCTATAGCTTTCTTATAAAAAATCAGTGAGATTTTTGGAAAACCAAACGGATCAAATTTCTTCACTTACTAAGCTACAGTAGGTCTTTCCGAAACGATTCTACTGAAAGTATTCGTGGGTGTCTCCGATAATGCATTGCAGGCCACAAAATTTGTCGTAATTTTCAAAAGGGGGATGTAGTTTCCATCATTCTTAGTGACACAAAAGAAATGCCCAATCGAACAAATCATTTCTAAAAACACAAAGCAAAAAATGTACGATTGACAAGAAAAATAATTTTCAATGTTTCAGTGACTCCAGCGAAACTGGAGTTTCGTTTAACTTCAAGGTGGTTTTGTGTAATATTGGTAAAAGCAAGAAAATGTCTTCTTTATGTAACACGGATTATAAAGTTTTTTTAGGTTAATTAAGACTCGCATATATCTGGAAGGAAACAATTCAAATTCATCCCTTGCCTGCTTCTAAGAACCACACCCATTAAAACAATGGAACAAATAATTGCTTCAGGAAAATTTCCTAGAAACGCTGTGTGATCAAATTTAAGTTTGAGGTACGTTAATATGACAAATTTAATAAGTTTTTAAGACAACAAGAGTTTCCAATTATACAGTAAATTTAATGTAACATCCATGTGATTTCGTGCGATGATAAAAGCAAGCATAGGTAAAATACACTTCGCAATTTTATGCAGATTACAAATGTAAATTGCGAAGACTAGAACGAATTTAATGATTTCCGACACTTTTTGCCTCCCACAAAAAATAACACCCATATGAGAAATAGGAAAAAGTAATTGCTTACTTTTAAACACAAATTTACGAGCGCATTGCGTTGACAAGATAATTATAAAACATGAACTCATGATAAACAGCAGCTTCGTGGAGACGTAAGGTTTCATGATAATACGAGTCAGCATAGAAAAAGGTACCCTTCCTCATGAAGAGCAAGTTATACAAAAGGTGCATTATTTTGAGAATATTATTTGTATTCCTATTAACTGAACGAAATAACTAGAATTAGGTCTTCCAAAATGAAACGGTGTGGTCATCAAGGAGGTCGTCTGGGAACTATAGTGGACTATGTTTGCAAACGGCAATTTGACTACAAGTACCAGAATCCTTTAAGTCTTGCCTGTCCCATGCTAATTAGAGCTATTGTTATTTCTACCCCAATAGAAAAACAAACTGAATTGTGGTAGTTGTAGTCAAATGACGCTATCGTGAAAGTTGCCTATTTTAATTAAAGAAAGCGTGGTCAGTGTTTTCCGTGAAAAGACTGTAAAGCGTATCACTCTCATCTCATTCCGTTTACTCTGCTTATCATATGCAGAATATTTTATTCTGAAATCGGGAGTCCCAAAAGAACAGGTTAAAGAAATAAGCAATGGTCGAATAAGAGCGACGAAGAAGAACCTTTGCTGAAGACAATTTGTTAGGTCAGTTGACGAGACAACTAGTTCATTCAGTTGTCCAGAAAACAAGAATTCTACAGGGTCTTCACTACAGTAATATCGTACGGTTTTTGAAAAAAAAAAAAAACAACAAGAACAAAACACTGGAGCTGGTGAAAACCTTTATGTTACCGTAACTTTTCATCCAAAATCGTGGCTTCTATAGTTCTTTTCCTCGCAAACGGAGCACCAATTGATTTTGGCCATTCCCATGGTAAATCCAACTGAAACAGAAACATCTTTTGCTAGGAAAGCAAGAGCCTTTATCTTATTCGACTTCTCTCATCCGATTGACAGAAAGTTCAATGTCATATCGTTGTTTATCTTGGTATATCCGGAATTTAAACGTCCGGAAATGGACTTTTTTAAAATTTCAAAAAAATCGCTTTGATCAATCACACTCTGAAAAATTCAAACACTTTTTCCACCAAACTAGAATGCAATCATTTGATTGATGGTACAAAACATTTTAAGTGCTGTTTAACTCCGAGTTTCAAATAGATCGAACTTAAATACTAAAATATTTTAGAAAAGATCTTTGGTTAATTAAATAGCTCCGAAAACATACTGTTTATCTTGTCGTGTTACTGGTGGACGCGGTTCCAATCTCTTTGACACAGAAGAGTATGAGTTTAGCTAATCTTGCTCTTAAGTGGATTGTCAAGTTAAAATAATGAAAAATTCATCCTTTGCCGCATGCAAAGTGCATTGAAATTTCGTTGGTGTAATGTCACAATTTTATCGCTGACTTTCTCAAAAACTAATAATTACATCACTTAGAATATGAATCGATCACGAGATCTGATCGCATAAAACTGCAACAGGCAAAATTGTTGCCAAATTTAAATATTTTTCAAACGTAGAATGTTTGCTTAATCTATGGCTTTGCGATACCGACCGGGGATATCAAAGTACTATGCATACTGTTCAAACGTTCTCTTAACAGTTGTTTGGGCTTTTTCCATTCCCAGGATTAGATTTCAGTTAAGAAAACTGCACGTTTAAGGAAGAATTAACTTTGGAAAATTCAGTGACAGCATCATCACAAACCGACTGATTTCAGTGCGTAAAAAGTGAAGTCGCCGGGTGTTTTCGCCTAAAGGTACGAAATTCGTATTCAATAGTTGTTACGTTTTTTACATATCAAAAGTTGCAAAAACAGGATCAGTGGGTTCTGACTTGTATACGTATCACCCAAGACTGATTCGATTGCTCTCAAGTTGAGTGAGAAGACGTTTCTCGACCCTTGAAGCCGCGATATTTTGATCAGCACAAGAAATTACTACCTCTGAGTGGACCCAAAATATCTGCAACCGTATTGAAGACCCATTTTTTTTTCTAACGTTTGAAGACACATTTTTATCGAATTTCTGTGACTGCGCAAAAGATGCGGGTGTCTAAGATTCACTTGTTTCCTGTATGAGAATTATTATCAGCAGAAGCCTATAAATCCCGCATTTTCCTTGTGGTCTTCGTTTTTTCCGAGTGTGTTTATTTAGATCACTTTTCCTACCAAATTCTTGTGCCTATTAGCCAATCAACACACAATTTCTCCCTTTTCGTCACATACACAAAAAATAATGACGACTAGAATCTGAAAACAATCAGGTCTGAGAAAATGATCATTTAATTAAATTGTTCGCTCTGAGAGGTGAACTCCTGTTCTAAGTGATGACCGAAATATCGCAGCCTGCGGAACGAGAGAAGGGATCGATTTTCCTCTTTTTGTTTTTGCCTACAGGCCTGGCCAAACGCTGGCAACATTTCAATGCAACATCTTACAACATTGTTGGGCACAACTTGTTGCATACATTTGGCCCCCTGTTGCCATAAGTTGCATCAAATTTGAAAACGGTCAAATTTTTCGTGCAACATTCGGGAGCTTGCATGATGTTGTACTCGTTTGGCCACGTGCACGCAACACTGTTGCATTAGGGAACTTAAGCAACGACAACGGCGACGGCAACGAGAACGTCACAAATGTGCATATTTAGTAGGCAAAAGCAATAGCTTTGCACGCCCTGCACGTGCGTTTTACACTTTCGTCCATTTCTTTGCCGTCGTCAGCAAAACTACAACGTGAAATAGCCAAATTTGAGGTTTTATGGACAACGTCATTACTTGAGGATAAATTTTCATTTTCTGCCCTTAATTGAGCGCCGTTCCTACGAGCGTCATTTTTGAGGAACTACCACACCCCCGTCATATTAAAAAAGTTGAAATAGTAACGAAGCGATTACAATAACGCGAATTTATATTTCGAGATGACGTTCTCGTTGCCGTCGCCGTCGCCGTTGCTTAAGTTCCCTATTAGGGCATGCGCGCGAGGTCCACTTCTTTGCGTGCCTGGGGCCTGGGGGACATAATCGACATGTTGCATTGAAAATGTTGAGTGCGTTTGGCCAGCCCTTTCAACGCATGTCGCACCATCATGCAACAATGTTGTAAAATGTTGTGTTGAAATGTTGCGAGCGTTTAGCGAGGCCTAAACAGTTTGCCGTGCCGTGCTGCACATAACATGTTTGCCAGCGGGTTTTCGTTCCTATGCCTGGGGTACTAGAGACGGAACAGGAGAAGCAACAGAACAACATGAAAAACCGCATAGGAAAATCCTTTGGTCCGATCTCCTCAATATACCGGTAGGTCTTGTAAAAAGTTGTCATAGATATATACACAGAATTCTCTTCAACATTGATCTTAGCAGGTCATTGGCAGAAAAACTAAAACATCAAGGTCCACGACGGAGAAAGAGCAAACAACAACAACAACAACAACAACAAAAAGAAACTGCATCATCAACAAAATGAACGAATCGCGTCCTACAAACTCGTCAAGTGTTCAAGTCCCAAACGATCTATCTTTCTTGGCAACCAATGTGTTCTTAGTGATTACCATAATCATCGCAGTATTCGGCAACACTCTGGTTTGTCTGGCCTGCGTTATTTCGAAACGACTCCAAAGCTTTACCAGTGGTTTTATAATCAGCCTTGCGGTGTCTGATATTCTTGTCGGTCTCATCTCCATGCCTATATGGCTGTCTGTTAACCTAACAGGAAAACCTAACGTCAAAGAAACCCCTGGCATTTACAAAGCATGGCTTTGTTTTGATATTGTTTGCGGCACAGCGTCAATTATGAATCTAGTATTCATTAGCCTTGATCGATTACTTGCAGTGACTTTTCCTCTCCGCTATCAAATCATCGTCTCGCGAAAACGAATTGCCATCGCCATTGCATTTATTTGGGTTTATTCGGTGACTATCGCATCTATATATCCACTTCGATGGCGAGGCTACCCACTCTTCGTCGCCTTGGCTTCCTTTTTCGTTCCTTTATCAATCATGGTTATCGCCTATTCAAGGATTTTCCACGTCGCCTTGACACAGACTCGGAGTATTTGTCGTGTCCACACGGACCAAGCAGCGTCTCAAAGAAGCGTCATCGTGACCTTGCAGCGTAACATCAAAGCTGCTCGAACACTGAGCATCGTTATTGGCGCATTTGTTATTTGTTGGTGCCCATTTTTCGTGGTCACATTATTATTTATCTACTGTAAAACCTGCAATATTTCCCCTGAAGTTCTGGCTACAAACAAGTGGTTACACTACGGTAACTCGGCGTTAAACCCACTCATCTACAGCTGCCTGAACAAAAATTTTAGGGCCGCTTTTAAGGATGTACTCAAGATCATGGTGAATAGGAGAATTGTCCGCGCAGATGCGAACGGCTCGAGTGCGATCCATACGCGTGCATTTTCAATTACAGGAACACATCACAGATAAACTCAAGAATCAGTGGCAAGATGCAGAGTTTAATACTCTTTCTGTCCAAAAGGACAAATTAGTTCGTGAATGTTCTCATTGGGAACCATGCCATTCAAATCAAAGCGGAGTTTTTAATATGCTTCAAACATGTTTTATTCCGGGCTGGGAATCTGTGGGCACTTGAACTCAAAATCGTGGGGTGGTTGTCTCAACCCTTCTACGGTGGTCTCATGTTTCTCTGACGGTATCTCTTATAAATTGCGAAAAAAAGGAGTTTGTGGTATTGTGCTATTTCTCATATCTTAGATCAAACATAAAATACAATAATTAACAACTATTCCCCGAATAGTTGTTTTTAGTATATACTGAAACAGTGAGATAGTAATAAAGCAACGATTACATAGCACTTGGATAATCACCTCCGAGTTAGTCAATCAGCGCGCTCGGAAAGCACTATTAGGGAACTTAAGAACGCGCGTTTTTGAGACGCGGACGGCAACCGGAAGAGAGCATTTCGCGTGCCAGGGCAGTGGTGTTTCGCAGATGTTTAGACTGATCATCTCTAATGAACAAAAGATACTTAACAATGTAAATGTGGTTGTGTGAAGACAAGTTAAAAGGGAAAACAACTCACTTCCGGTCGCCGTCCGTCAAAGGATATGCGGAGTTTGAGTAGCCAATCAGAGCGCGGCTTAGACACTACCTACTGTTTTGGTACATACCAGGAGCCCATTACCCGGAGCGTGCAACTTACCTATTTTCGTGCAACGGCGTTTTCACAAGTAAGGTTTTTTTTTTTCAGATTGAATTTCCCGCTAATGAGACTCCCACAGGAGCCCGATGACCAATTACAAGAAATTAAGCTGACGTCATAGGGTCACCGAACCGGAACTGCCTTTGTTTTTTGACCTAATTCGCGGGAAGGGCTAGTCTAAAAATAAACCTACTTGTGAAAACGCCGTTTCACAGACGCTGTATGGAAGTTGCACGCTCCAGATGGGCTCCTGTACATACTAATTAACAATTTTTCGCCGAAGCGAGATGAATATCGGTGAATAAAAACCTAGAGAAACTCAATTTATTTCTTCCGTCTGTCACCTCGACAAAATGGCTTGCGGCCATTTTGAAAAAAATGGATGTTGGCATTGCTCGTGTTGAGTAGAAGTATAATCAAAATGTCTTGCTTTTCGTTTCCGACGGTTGCGGAGAGATGTTCCTGAGGAAGTGGAGTGTCAGTTTAGTATGTCTAAGACAATGTACATGTGGAGCACAATGAGACATTTTGACAAACAATTTTTTTTTATGATGAACGTAATCATATAGAGTCGAACCTCGCCTAACGGACAACTCCAGTAAGCGGAGTAAGGGGAAGATCAATGGTAAAATGATTAGTTGGAAAAAAACAAACTTTTTAATAAGCTACTGTAACAGCTGTAAGTTATTGGGGCAAAGGTTATCAATTTAGTCATTAGCTACCAGAATTTGAATAAAAATAGCCGCTTGATAGATTGGATGTGGTTTCAGCCTTTGTAAGATGGTTATGACTATGAACAGATTGTTCAAACCCTGAGAGCGTTACAGGGTCACACGGAAACACGGAAAAACAATTTCTTTTGAATGTGGAGATTTCCAGATTCTGGTGAATTTTAAATTCGTATTTTCGATAGCGCATTGTGAACGATGTCGCTTTGACGTTTTAAGTCGAGAATGCGCCTTGATGAGCTGTGAAAATGCTCTTGTAGATTTGGGACTCAGTAAGCCCCACAAGGTACTAAGTACAATTTGTTAACACTGTGCATTCCAGTTTCTTTCACTAATTTATTTTCCTCAGAGAAGACATGAAACCATCTATTAAAGCGAAACACAAATTCCTGTTAATTATAGCGGCTGTCAACAGAAGTTGAGGTGACTTTAATCCTAACTGTAGGAATTTAGAATTGTAATGAATATCCTTTTACTATTTAATACAAGTGTGTTATAAATCAGACCACAAAGCACAAGGAAATACGTGGAGTCCACGCGCTGTGAAACACATAACCGGTGCCAAGTGCAAAAGACACATATACAAGAGACTCGTCACATCTGAATCAACTTTGTCTTGATCTTCATTGTAGAGTCATTTGCAACGTGGTGCTAAGACACCAATAGTGCGAGCATATCCCGCCATTGTGCCTTGTCAGCTGCCGTTGACTCCAAATCCTGATCCATTCCGGCCAGTTTTGCATCGCGTTCCACGGTATCGATCCACCACGGGTGCGGCACTTTCCCCTTCTTCGCTGTGCATTCTCAGGCCTCCATTGTGATAAGGCTTTAGGAAGTCTTTCCTGACCCATCCGGCAGACATAGCCAAACCATCTTAGTCTTCTAGTCTTAAGGAGAAAAGACGCTGGAGTCTGACCTGTCCTTTCCCTGAGTAGAGTAGTTCTCTTTAATTGAGTATCAAATGACCCGCCCAAACAGGACTGAAATGTTTTGCGATAAAACATATTAAAACGTTGTTAAGTGACCAAACAGGTTGGTGTTTAAGAGAGTGGCAAAACGGTTTAAACATATCTTAGAAAACAAGTATCAAAGTCCAGATGCAAAGAATTGAGAAATCGTTCGGAAGTAAGTCAATATGGAAAAATGCGAAATCCGGCGGAGCAAATTAATGAAATGTGTAGTGGCCACAATACTCTGTCAAGTGCTAGAAGATGACAAATAAATAAAAAATGAACAAGGAATTTTCCATTCGCCATCTTGAAAAAAGCGCCTGCATGATGCTGTATCCATGGATACAGACCAATACGTTGACTCAAGACACATGCGTGCGTCAGACATGTGTTGTTTCGAGTGCTGTCCAAACGCTAACTTAAGTATCAGGCTTCCATGATAATCAGGCTATCCAAACGCGCAAAACCATGTTTGGTAAGCGCTTACTAAACACGAGACAATATAAATGTTTTATCGGAAGTTTGATCCCCTTCAAATTTTACCCAACTTTCGACAGATCTGTAATGCGCCGATCAATTCGAAGCTTTAACTTCCTCCCCGGGAAAAGCCCGGGCATTTGAACTGTTGAAGATTGGATCTTTCAAATCCCCGCCCCCTCGGGCAAAAATGGTGTTCAAATGCCCTACCCTAGCGTCGGATTTGTCTGTCATACCCTACTAAAAGAAAAATCGTCGTCGGTACCTGCCGTCTTTAATAAAGACCTTTTGAAAACTTTTTTTGTAACCCAATCGCTCACAAATGCTACACCTCTTCCTTTAAACTCTTCCGTCTCGTCCAAACACGTCTTTTATAGCTGTTAGCGACTTCGGCGCCCGAAAAAAACACTATTTGAAACGTGACACTTCCCGTTCAATTTTCCCCAGCCCATACAGGCAAAGGTCAAATTTGCCCAAGGACGGTGGGAAGGGGGGGAGAATGTTGAAATTTCGATTTGATCGGCGCATAACTCACCTTGTTCATTTTGTTTTGTTTTTTTGAGCTTTTTTAAACTTGTTTTGGGACGTTGTTGTTTGAAAGGCTATCAAACAACAACGTCCCACAACAGGTAAAAAAAAGCTCGAAAAGACAAAGCACAATAAGCAAGGTGAGTAAACCTACTTTATTTCGTTCATTCATTGATAACTTTTCGCTTCTTTGCTCCTTTCTTGTGAAACTAACTCAAAAAGCAAAAAAAAAAAAATGTATAGAACAGTGTTGTCGCTAACGTGACGCTTTGACTGTCAAATCTCGCGCGTAACGCGAGCTTGGGCCGCCTGTGCTTCAACAAGCTCTGTTTTGACTTCAAGGGGGCTGTGTCACAGCAGTGCAGTTCATTTTGTGTCGTTTTACCGTTTACGCGTCCCTCCTCGCTATCAGGACAACTTATGTTAACTCAAAAACCAAAGCTTCGTCGCGAAATAACATCTGTCGAGCAAAAATAATTAAAGTTACAAGCAACAGAGAGTCAACTTTGAATAACTGTTAGCAGGATTGAAAAGTTTTCGAAAACCCCAATCGCAATCCACTTTAATCTTCTTCAGTTTTGCCCATCCCTGCCTCTTTTTGGATTTGTTGTTTTACTGAAACCTTCCTTCAATGTGCTAAGGAGTTGTTTTTATGTTTTATTTAATTTGGTTGACCAGTTTCCAGACGTTGAATTTGGGTAAATTTTGTGACACAGCCCCTTTAACTAAATTAACGGAGCAGAAATTGTTCAATCGAATCAGCCTCGTTCCCAGGCTTTTAAGCCTTTGATTCACGTGAGGATGACTGGGAACGAGGCTGGAAAACGGCAAAGGTGCGCCAGACAAGGGAAACAAATGAAAGCGCACGAATAACCTCTTAAAATGCGTCAACCTTACATATTAGACAACTGTAACAATCTCAGTGCAAACTAGAAATTCCGTTTCGGTCTTTGAATGTGCTTTGGATAATTCCCCCATGGTGTGTGCCGCGCTGCTACGGCTGCTACTTCTGGTAGTACTGAGCGACAGCAGCCGACCAACGTAAGATAATCTTCGGCCCGACAAGTACCGACAGAGGATTCTGCGAAAGGCTGCCCTGAAGTGACGATTTAGCAGCGTGTAAATAATGGGGTTTACCGCTGAATTGGAGTAATGCAGCCATTTCATGACGTCAGAGACCTGCCGTGGTACGCAGGTGAAATGGCACGAAGCCATCACAAGTATGGTGATGATATATGGGGACCAGCAAGCTATAAAAGCACCCATAACTATGCCGAGGGTTTTGGCGGCTTTCAAATCAGTTTGCAGCACACGACGCATGTGGCGCGCCGAATTCTGTCTTGTTAATCGTGGGCGCACTTTATCGAAGGCACTGCGACTTGTGCGAGAGGAATTTCCTGGCGCCACAGAATAGGAACTGCGAGAATCCTTTTTGTATAAAGAGGTCCTGGGTGTGATATTGACCAGAACATCCGTGTCAGTGTCAGCTCCTCCGTTTTTACTGCTATCATTGCCTGCTTCTGATGCATCATGCACAGTTTGATGGTAGCTGTCCAATTGCATTTTCAAGGCCTGCGTGTGCGCAACGTGGAATATTCTTGCATAAGAGTAAACAAGGATAGGAAAAGGCAGAAAAAAGCTGGCGCAAGCAACAAAATAAGGATACCACTTCCGGTGCTTTAAAATTCGCAAGCTCGCCACCACGATAGAGTAAAGCCAAACTATAACTATGTAGAATAGAGCGCGCCTTTTGGTGAGCTTCAGGTGGTAGTTGAATGGAGATGTTATTGCGTAGAAACGATCCACGCTAATTGCAACAAGGTTCATGATGGAGGATGTTCCGCTAACAATGTCAAGGCAGATCCACAGTGTATACAGCTCATGATCCTTTTTGTGGTCGGGCCTTTGGTTGATAAGATAAGAAAACCAGAAAGGCATACAAAGAAAACCCACCAGCAAGTCTGCTACAGCCAGTGAAATCACAAAATAGTTCGTCACAGTTCTTAGATCACGGCAGAGGTAAAACGCGGCACAAACAAGCACGTTTCCGAAGATTGTAAACACGATTAAGAACGACAACGGTATTGCTGAGATCGGGTTGTTCTCGGATAGAGTCGTGTCTGTTTCGTTCACGATCTTTAGCGCCGAGGGAGAGAGGAGATAATGAGATTGGTTTGCTTCTTGCATTCTTTCTTCGTTCATTGCGTGGATTATCTTGTATCATCTCAGGACAACAACATCGTTGATCACTCCTTTTATTATGCTAATAACTTTTTCCACATTTGTGGAGCTTTCCCTTGAAGCGTTTACGTTTAGATGAATGAATCTTGATGTGGATTTTATCTAGTATTTTTCAGCTGTGCAAACAAAAAGCACAATGATCGAGCGACGCCGGTGCACCGCGCTCCAACACAAGGATTTTCCCGGTTGCCTTCTGTAAAAGACAACTAAATTTTTCACTCTCAAAACAGGAATTTTGTCCAACCTCCTTTAAAGCTGCTTTTACAGACTCCGTGGTAGGGAGTTTTTTTACCTGTTCGCCACAAATACACAGATGTTCTTCAACCTAGATAGTAATTTCGTCAACAATAGAGCAACGTCGAGCCACTTTCCAGAAACAAATCAATAAAATCTCTAAGCGCTGTTCCTTTTGTGCACTTAATGAAGGTTTCTCTCATGTAATTTCGTAAACCTTGTTCTGGGGTCAAGGCTTGAATAGCAGTCGGGCTTCAGTGGATTGGCCTTTTCTGTTCTACTTCATAAAGCGAAGACTCCTTCAATTTGAGAGAGAGAGAAAGAGAGAGAGAGAGATTTGTCCCAAGATCAAGAGTTGTTACTTAAAAGTGAACATTTCGACTCGGTCACACTATGAAAATCAAAGTTTGTTCTTCTTTGCCCTGTACAAGGTGTTGACCCTTATAGCCAGCACAGTCGTGAGTAAATGAATTGTAAATCCAATCTTCTTTAAACAGCAACAAAGTCAACTCTAAACAGCCAGTAATAGTGTCCAAGCTGCAAAACTCAGGATATTCTTTCTTCCAAAACAGTGTGTTCTTCACGATAAAAATGCGTTTCAGTGAACTTTATCCTATAGTCACGTCTCTGATAGCGAACAAAAGGAGTCTAATCGAAGACGAAATACTGTAAAAATGTCATCTGTCAAAGCTTTGCCTAGCACCTGCCATTAGAACGTAGAGTTCTTATCTTGGAGGGGCCAAATAGCAGGATTATCGTCAAACTTTCCCACTGGGCAACACGTCTCTTAAGGTAGATCGCGGTTCCAAACACTTGAAAAAATTACCATTGTTTTTTCACTAATTATAAAATGAAGGTACTTCATTAAATGAAGAGCACTTTGAAACAGGAAAGGGTGAATATTCAGAGCCATTCCATAGTTTCTTTTGCTTTAGAGGAAAAGTGAAATCAATTAATGGCAAAATATAGATTTTGCGACACAAAAAATTCTGACGCCAAAAATTAATTCTTACTTCTTGGGTTATATTACCTCTATTATTTAAATTTAAATTTAAGGAAAAGAGAGCTTAAATGATTGTAAAAATTAGTGTTTGCCAATATTCGTTTTGCCTCCACTATAAAATCGGATTTCAAAATGTAAATTACAGCAATTAATTCATGACACGTAATGAGTTTATATTTTAGTAACACGAGAATTCTTTGATAAAATTTCTTTTATGGATAAAATCACTTATTCTCCTAAAACAATTAGTACCATACACTGACTGTGCATCGCAAACACAACGCTGCTTTCTTGAAAGGAGATTTTTTCCCTTAAAATTCGAAATCAAAGAAACTTGAGCTGTTAAAATTGTGAGATAAATGTCAACGTTTGTAAAGTGATGGAAGAGTTTTGTGCCTGACATTAGGGAAAAAGACTCTTAAATGTGGAAAACCGAAAGAGGCCCCAAGCGACGATTAGGAAGTCTTAATATTTATGATGCAGGAAAGCAAATCAAAAGATAAACAGCTGATTGTCATTTCGTCCAGCACAGAATGATAACCATGATGAACGGAAGATTATTAAATCTCAATATTTACATAGGAACAAGTGTAGCAGTCGAAAGGACTATACACGAAAACCTAAAATCAATATAAAGCTGCCATTTTAAACTTAATTTCGTTATGTAGATAAAGAAGATTACTTTCAGCCAGGATAACGAAAGAGCGAATTTCAAAATCGACTTTCACAAGTTTGATACGAAAAGATCAACTAAAGCCTAATAAGTCACTTTTCGAAAAATTTGACATTATATTTGAAAATAAGATAGGAAAGATTTGGAGCTTGGAAAAAAAAAAAAGACAGTCGTCTCAATCAACGTTTGCCAACTTGACTATTAATTAACTTCCTTTTAAATGTAGATCTACCTCTAGCGCCAAAGTGTGGTTGAATACCAAGAATTTGATGTTCCAAACGAACTAACCATTAGTTAACTGGCTCTGGTCATCAGTTTGAGGAAAAATCCTCAAGAGAGACCATTTACTGGAAATAAAAGCTGGTGAGCAGTTCCTTTTTAAAGTACTTGGAATTTAGATTCGACAGTCAGAACTCGCTCGTACTTTGAGATCGTAAGGGAAGAAAGGTGTATAAAAATCGTCCCAAATAATATTGCCAGGAGTTCTTTTTAGTTCGCCAATTTCTTGTTGTCACCTTGTTTGTGTAGATTGTTCCCGGCATAAGGACATCTAGAATAAATCAATTAATGAAGTTCTTATGACAATATCACAAAATCTAAACGATAAACCAAATAGTGTCCAAGACGCGTTTAATCAGATATGCAACGTAGTCAAAATGAGACAAAATAAATGGAGAGCCATGACCTGTGCGTGCATAAATTGACTACGCGCTATACAAAATTTATCGCCCCGCTTACAAGCATTTGTCGAGCTCGAGAGAGATCTCTCATTGGCAGACAGAAGACTCCTTTCATTTGAGCATCTTTAAGTCATTCGGTCATAGTACTACTTTTATATGACTTTGTAATTAGTTAAGGCACCTCGTATTAGCCAATCACGATCAAAAGACATTTTTCGCGCTTGCGTATTCCTTCGCTTGACTGCTCACATAGGCTGTAATTGTCTTGGTTAAAAGCAAGAAATTTCACCTTTCTCGTGCACTGAGGGAAAGATCAACACACAGGCCTAAAAGCTCACAGAGAATCGTTTTTACGTAGCAGAAATTTTGTAAGGGTTTGTATGGGGAATTTAGCGATCGTTATTTAGCCGACCGACCCAAATTTTTGGCATTAAAAAAAAAAAAAGGCAACGACGTTTTTAAACCATTTTTATGTCGCATAGGAGTTTCGGTGGTTGATCCTTTTTCCCACGCTGTCTTAATTTTGCAACAATATACAACAACTTTTCCGCCATATTGATTTTGGGTTCACGTCTTGTTGTTTTCCTGGCTCCACAACTATGATGCTGGGCTACCAGGCCTCCGATTCCGAGAATGCTTATGATTTTTTTCTTTAGGTTTTTTTTTTTTTCAATCCGACCGACCGACCGACCCAATATCAGGAAACGCATTCGACGCTAAACGAAAAAAAAAAGGCTGGCCTTAAAAAGAAATAAAAATACATCAGAATGTCTTACCTTGTTTCCTTGTCTTGTTTATGGTATGTTCTTAGCATTTCTGACCGTTTTAGCGCGATTCTAGCGAGTTTTAGCCTCATATATAAAAGTAGCTATATATTTTACTTATATTTTAATGCCCAAAATAACGATCGCTAAATTCCTCATACAAGCCCTTATAAAATTTCTGTTTAGGGAGGGACATTACTTTTTTTGGCAGGGTGGGGTGAATGGAAAATCTTGAAAAAAGATGTTTGCCAGGACAAGAAAGCCCAAATAAATAGTTTGCAAAAGACAAAAACACGAAAATAAATAGTTTGCAAACCAATAGAGTATGAAGCTTACTGCAATCATGATACATATTACTGAACTGAATTTGATTTATGCAATTAAACTTTTTCTTTTGTATTTATATGAATGTAAAATCAAAACACAACAAAACTGTTTGAAAGTCACTTGCTGGGTAAATTCAAGAACAATAAACTGTTAGATTTTAATTAAAGCAATGGTATTTTGTGTTTTAGTCATTCATTAAATGTGAAAAAATGCAAACCTTTGTAAAAAACACAATTATGCAAGTTTCCAATGGCTAATAACCAGAATGAAGTTGTCCATTAATTCCAAATTAGAACTACAATAATCTATGGCCACACTTTCAAGAAAGAAGAGAAGTGTGACATCTTTCACTTCAGTGGCAGTAAATAAAACCTCCAAAAAAAAAGGGCCATCCCTGGCGCAAAAACGATTCTCTGTGAGCTTGGGGTACCAATCAGTCACACAATCAATCAGTCACCTTGCTAATGTGTCTTCCGTTATAGTTTATTGGGTACACCTATCTAAAAATGTCAATTTATGACATAGCTAAATTAACTAAAATCAGTCCCATCTTTTCTTGTAACTAAGAACTAATTAACTATTACACACAAGTAGCAATCCATGCAATCATTGAACATTGTATTTGTAACATTTCATTTCCTTACACAACATTCAAATGTTGCCAATTTACAATATTTGCGCTACCGGTAGTTCAGGATCACATTCTGTCTTTCAGATGTCAGGCAAACAAGATTTTGACCAAATACTCTATACATACAATGATTGTTTATTGTGCACTAACTCTCCAATCCCTGATCGATCAATTACTGGCAGACTTTTCTTTGTACTGTATCATTCCCTTGTCTATGAGGTCAGGGATTTCCACAGCTAACCATGGACCCAGCTAAAAGTCAATGAATAAGAAACAAATTACTGAAAAAACCCAGGATGTCTATACACCTTATTCCAAATTGGTCTTTTGCTTCCATGTAAATTGGCCCTTATGGCCTCGTTCAAGGTTTAATAAAATATTCTTTTGAATTTTACGTTTGATAGGGATGCCATACAGGCCAAGGAAACAAAAGAATACAAAAATGGTGGCCATTTTGGAATAAGGTGTATAAAGAGCAGTATATTTTAAGGGCTGCATGGATTTCATTATAATTATGCAACATTATAAAATCATTAATAATTTAAGCGGGAAGCAGCCAACCAAAACAGAGAAGTGTGCAAATCCCACTACAGTTAAAATCAACCAAATCAGAACTTTTTGTCTGAATTATTACCGATTGACCACTCTGTCATTTACAAAGCATACCAATAAACACTGACCTTCTATATCACACATTCACTTGAAAGAAATGTTTAAATTTGAAGGGCAGGTTATAGACGAAACTGAGGAAAGTGATCATTGTGCACACTTCGCTGGACAATTTAAGCAATTATTGTCTCTGATTATAAACACCTGAAAGATTCAGGTGGCTTCAGTGGGATTGAAACGAGTGTCAAGTATTTATGAGTCAATGAGTCAATGAGTCAATGAGTCATGAGGCTTAATCACTGAACGAAGGCTTAGGCTTAATCAACAAATGATTGCTATATTGACTGTGAGTCCATTGACTCATGACTCATTGACTCATTGACTCATTTGACTCATAAAACACACGTTCTCGATTGAAACCCATGAGACAATTTGTTAAATTGTCTGGACAGCTAAGTAAGAGGATCACTTCTCTTAATGTCGTACACATAATAATATTTTACTTCTTAAGTCTGACATGTATTTTGTCGAGCCTGAATGCAAACGGTGTGGTCACATTTCTGAGTATCACTGAGTTGTCATTAACGTGGTCGATCTGAGTATCCCTGATTCATCAGTATCATGCATCATTGATTTGCGGAATTATGAACGAAAGAAATTTATATTTGAAGTGCAAGTTATAGACCAAAGATAGATATGATCTTTGCACTCTGCAGGACAATTAAAGCAATTATTGTTTTCAATTATAGATACCTGAAAAAATTTATATCTATCTTTCATTGGGAATTATGCTTTACAGTATATCTAACTCATATTGATACCATTCATCAGAGTATCCACTGCTTAGACTATTTATTAAGTGTCCAGCATTGTTACTGTTTTACTGAATATCATTAGAAGGAATCCTATTCTTGATCACTGTCATCATCTTATTCAAGATGCAGATTAGGATCCTATTCCCAGTCAGGATCCAGTTCCTTCAGGAACTCAGAGGATCTTGAGCGAACCTGTATAATCCTATTTAGGATTTCTACCAGGGTATCATTGAGCTCTACAGACATGACCAAGTCACAAATTGATAAATGGTCATAAATAGGTCTATTTACACGCATAATTATGCATACACCTCTTCAATTGCTCTAATTAATAATACAATACTGTCATCTTACCCCAAGAGCCATGGCATGTGCTATTCCAAATTTAGGGACATTTCGAGCCCATAGAGGCTTAAAATGGTCTGTCATGCAAATCTTTCCACCCCTGAAATGCAAATAATGACTTGAGTGTTGACAAAATATTCATTTTAAACTACTGCATGGATTTACTTTGTATGGAAAACGAAAAGCTCATGCTGAAGAATTTGTCTCAACTAAGAATAGTCTTTGAGGCAAGCCCTACAGCACAGTGGGGAAACAAGAACAAGCCGAAAAGTGCCCGTTTCTTTTCAACCAATAATTGTCCTGCACAGCAGAGCCGTGTTTCACACTAGATTGAGTAAGACTGTCCACTTCCAACATTGTTTTCCACATGCATCAAAGAGACCACATTGGTTACCCAAAAGAACTTAACGGTGTTAGTAACGGTAGCCCTGGTAACAACTACAAAAAATTTTATTAATTTTTAAGGTAGCTAACAGCTTACGATCTGATCACATCTGCTTTTGAGGGTTCTAAGAAACACTACCTGTATCCCCGCAGACGAGTGGCCGGGGACAATTTATCTTTTCATAACCTACATAAACGTCCTAGCTCTCCAGGAATTCTCAATGGGTAGAACATCTGACCTGTTTTCTGCAGAGGTCGTAGGTTTGAATCCTCATTGCCTAGGATTCTGATTTTTCAGTTGTCCTTTTCAGGGCTTATGATATTTTATAAGAAAAATTGGGGAAACAACATGGCATTGATAGCAAATTGTGTAGCATTGTACGGCAATGTGATTTTTTTCTTGATCTTATTTTACCTATCAAACATGATAATGTAATGGATTTGATGATAAAAATTACGGGCAGAAACATACTTATTAAAGACAATGTGTCAGTTTTCTTATTTTACCTAGTCACATAATTATATGTAATTTTATACAGTGTATTTAGCACCTAAAAAGTCCATCTTAATTTTAATGCAAAACTTATTCAAGTGCAGGAGCTCATTTATTTAGGACAAATATTATGGACTACATGCATGGATGGCGCAGTGGTGAGAGTGCTCGCCTCCCACCAATGTGGCCCGGGTTCAATTCCCAGACTCGGCGTCATATGTGGGTTGAATTTGTTGGTTCTCTACTCTGCACAGAGAGGTTTTCTCCAGGTACATGTACTCCGGTTTCCCCTCTCCTCAAAAACGAACATTTGACTTGATTTACTTTCATTGTTCATTTCAGTTTACACTGTCCCCAATTAGCCCTCCAGCGCTAGAACGACAAGACACTTAAATAAAGTTCCTTTCCTTTACAGTTGGCCAGTTTTCATGAGCCAATTACTGGCAATTTCTTTAGATTTGAAACCAGTACAAGACTCACTGCACATCAAAGACCTGGTTGCTCATTTTTAGAGGCATGATGATCAAACTCAACCTTAATGAAAATGGAGGGTTTTGAAACATCTTCAAAGCAGTTTTGGAGCTAAAAATACCATTTGTCCAGTTATCAAATAAAGTGCAAAAGTGTATGTCTTGTCACAATGATGTTTTTTCTATGAATTTCATGGGGTTACAAAGGAATGACCAAATTACATGATCATACGCGATTTTAAGTCAGTTTCATGAAATCACATAATCGTGAAATGTCAGAAACCCTACCTTGAGCCCATTGCCAAGCAATTAACTAATCATTCTCCTCGTGACTGTGGCATTACACCAATTGTAGTTACTGTTACTAGTATTACCTGTACATTTTTGCAGTTTTGCCATCAAGTTCTGGAATTGCTATTTCTGGTGCTGTTGTTGGATATGTGATTGGAATCTAAAATAAGAAAAGACTAAATAATATCATTCACCTTTGGTCTAAAAAACACGATAAATTTTTACTTTGTTATACAGATTTTCAACCATTTAAGTATGAGACAGTCTACATCCTGGAATAACGTCTGGCTCATATCACCAGTTGAAGAGTCTTTGTCAAAACAGTCACTGATTAATTAATCTTTCAGAAGGCGGCATGGTCCAGTGGGAAGGGTGTTGGGTTTACATGCGGTTGCCCCATGTTCAAGCCCTGTTCAGGCCAGAGGTTTGGATTTTTTTTCAGTTGCCCCAGATTCAACTTTATTTAGGAAATAGAAAACATGTTCCGTGTTTCTATAAAGCTATAGAAACACAAGTGGAAGTTTGGGAGAACGAGAAATGCTGTGAGAACACGAGCTGCAGGCGAGTGTTTCCACAGCTTTTTCGAGTTCTCTCAAACTTTCTCAAGTGTTTCTATAACTCGATAGAAACAAACTTAAGAGAATATTTTTTCTATTTCTTTTAGAAAACACTGGGACAATAAAAAGGAAAGCACTTTGTTTTTTTTTATCATCAAAATGTAAATTCTCTTTGCTCGCGCTGCCATTATGTCAACAGCTCGTGCTAGTTCTGTGTTTCTATCGAGTTATAGAAACAAAATTTTAAACCAATCAGCGAGCCTGTTTTCTTAGGGCTGTTTTCTAACAGTTTATCAGTTTAATAAAAAAAGGTGACAAAACACAGACACACAGCAGCACCTGTCCAAACCCCACATTTAAAGAATTTGGGCAAAAACCCCAAAGATAAAGTAATACTTCATTGGCTACCATCCT
>NC_090881.1:27167822-27170322 GCF_036669935.1 Montipora foliosa
TATTGCCATTCTCGTTTAATTACTTGAGATTATTCATTCTAAAACAATTCGTGGAATAAACGAAAAAAAAAACAACAAACAAAGCACGATATTACTACCTTTCGAAGATTTTTTTTCTCTTTTTGGATGGTTTTAGACAAGATCTATCAAAAATGAGACATCACAATGAAAAGGGGATCGCAAAAAGTATGGCGCGGAATCTTATTTAATAACTTACTTGAAATGTGTGAATTTTTTACCATATTAACCACGATAATTTGACGAGGCTTTTAGATCTAGGGATCTCCGATATTCAGAGATAAATATTACATTCCACCATTTAGATCCGTAAGAGGACTGATGTCGATAGAGATTTTCAAAAAGTCTGCAATGTTGCAAATTTTAGCAACAGTTGCATCACGGTTGTCCATGCCCCGTCAAAAGCTTATTGAGCTTAATTTAATTGACAAAAATAACCTTTTATTTACAACCATCCGACAGCTCCTCGAAATTGAAAGGAAAAATACTTATGCTGATGACGGACCAAAAAACAGAGTCATAGCATACCATTTTGATACTGCCAAGGTTCATATTTCAAGTTGTTTTTGGTTCTCTGTAAAAACAATTTTATGGTTAACATTTTAGAGTAGTTTTCCAGATTATGGTTCAATTTGATAAAATTTATCAGTACTGTGAAATAAATTTTAAAAATCATCAAATGTAAAGAAATACAAAGATAATGTTGAAAGGCACAACCGTAGAAAATCCCCACACTCCTTCCTCCTTGGCCTTCAAACCTATATAAACCCAGAAACATTTTGTTCTTATTAGACGCTCTTGTTTACAAGATTACTCAACGGCTGCTTATAGTTTTCCCATACTAAAGAGAACATGAAAAACGGCTAGCCCTCCAGGGCTAGCCCATGTCACAGGAACTGAAGTAATGGCGAAAAGATGGGACGGCACTTGCACACAAGATCTTTCAGTAAGTATTTTTCGGGGGAGAGAAACGACCGCCGGAAATACGTCTGCGTTCGCAGGCTACTTTCAGTATCGATTATCCGAAAAACGGAAATGTCACAAATAACATACAAGAACAATGGTCAACTCGCGATTTTTTCTTTATTCTTTCATAAAACTTTAACTTGTTTATGTACAAAATATGAAGTACTATGTATGTAAAATCTTAATTCACAATTTTTGCTCCTGGTGAAGCTTCCAAAAAAATTTTCATATTTGTACAAATTTACAAATTAAACCATTAGCCACTATTGATGAAATAATATGAACAAAATTCTTCCATTTACAACGTCAACAACTTCAAACGAGTTTTGTACATAGAAATTTATTGATATGTACAAGGAAACTCAAAACATTCTATATATTAACATGCGCGTGCATTTTGAAAATTATCTAACAAAATACATTTCATGTGCTATTCAAAACAGCGGAAAACCATTTAAAATTTAAAAAACTTCAGTGGTTCTTTTCGCATAGTCTTTGCTCACCCAATGGTACCTTTGGAAGTTGTCTTTATTGCTTCGATATCGTGGAAACAGCGACTGGTTGAAGTTGGATTGCGTGGAACAATAGCGATAGGTAGAGTTGAAATGCTGAAGCGGTATCTGGGGCGTTTGAGTGCCATTTTGTAGCGAGTTCGTTTGGCTGCTGTACAGATGACAAATGGAACCTTTTCCAATTCTACATGAAACCTCACCGGGGTCGACCCATAACGCGAGCCCTCCGGGAAAAATTTCCAATAAAACGCAAGGTAAAATCCCACTAGCTTTTGTCGCTGATAACAAAACAGGATCGATGGCGGTGTTGTCGATGTTGAGACATCTAAAAGCATTTCCTTTTAATGGCTTGCTCGGATGCCAATGGTTCTCAAATTTTGTGATCATTAAATGTTCTAATGTGTCTCTAAATGTCTGAACTTGTTCTTCGTTGACTTTACGGTTTCTAATAAGAAGTCCAGATAAAAACGTGATGGCGGTTCGCACCTCGTCCTTCATGTTTACAATTTGTCGCGTACTATTGATTTTTGAAAGGCTTCCACAAAGCTTCCTCTAAGGTGTATATCTCGTTGAAATTGGCGTCTTTACTTCCTTGGCCCAAGTTGGAACAGCTGCACTCCCAGTTTCTCGAATCGTTCAGAAAGCGCGATACCACTATCCTCTGTCCTATTTATCGAAAAATTAGCACGAACTTTCGAATCACAAACACTTCAGGGAAAATTTTGCAAGCCAAAAATAGAATGTTAGTCAGACCGCACCAATCAGAAACCAGATGAATCAAAAGAGCCTCTCTAGTCGCCGTGGTAACAAGGGTGGGTATCTGACGCAAACACGTGTTTAGACTGCGCAATCCGTTTCAATTGTCGAGCAATAATATCCAATATTACCTGTCATACACGCTTCAAATGCAAGATTTTAGTTCCAAATGGACTTAAATCCATTTTATGTCATATCTGTACCATTTTCAACCCATTTCTCAAAATTAAAATAGTCGTAGCGTTGAT
>NC_090881.1:27177822-27190322 GCF_036669935.1 Montipora foliosa
ACAAAGCAAAAGTTCCAAGGTGAAAGACCTTGCTAACCAGGTAGGGCTCTAGTTGATGTCTTCCTTCGACTTGTCTACTCAGAGTACACAGTCCAATTGTAATGTTTCTCTGAAGTTAGCTTTAAGACAATGAAAATGGTTGAAGAAGTGCTCTGATGAGAAATATCAACCAATTTAACATGTAGACTATTTGGGGTTGAAATGGGTGATCAATAGCAGAATATACACTTATTGGCACAAACAAATAAATAAACAAAAAAATATTGACAAACCAGTGGACCCAAATGTGGTTTTCAATGAGAATGTCAGATTTGCAGCAGCCCAACTGTCAAAAGAGGCTTTCAGATCTTCATCCTTCTTTGCATATTTAACAAAATGCATGGTGAAGTTGCAGTGGCCTTCTTGTGAATCCCACTGAAGAGTGATATAAGGCTCCTGAGTTGAATTATCACATAATCCACTTGCCGAGGCATTTGTTGGAAGCACAATTGTCATTTTCTACAACAATAATTTTTTAATAATAAACACAAAATTAATGAAAAGTAACCTATCCACTAGAATTTTAATGTGGCTAAAAAAACACAAGGAAACCAATGTCATGATATTGGTTATTGAGGTACAAATAGATATTGTGGGAACAGTGCATCTGATTTTTAAGGAACTGGGGGATGTGTAGGATTTTCCTTCAGATTTGAAATTCATGGCCTGCCATTACGCATGTTCAAAACTGACCAATTGGACCTCATATAGTTGGATCTTTGGAAAAGCGACATCATTTACTCACTAGCCTAAAGTTTCAGCTTGTAAATAGTCTCCTTGTCATATATGCAAAAAAAAGTTTAAAAAGTCTCAAAAGCCTGAAACTCCTGTGCTGAATATTAATTCAGCCACAAACACACAGATAATTTGCACTCTTTAACTAACGAATCTTTGATGTCATTTTCTCCTGGATCCAGCTCTCTCAAGATTTTAATGCTAGTAATGGCAGACCATTTAAGAAAATTCCACTTAAAATAAAATCTTTTTTTAAATCAAGGCTTAAAACTTGGGTCATTTTAGTGTTTACTCTAGTTAACATAGTTTTGAAATCCAAAGAAAAAAAAGAATTCACTTTTTGGTCATAGTGGCACTTAAGAGTTCATGTGAATTTCAACAGAATTTCTGCAGAAATTGTAGCACAAAAGTTACCCTTTGCTAAGAAATTATTTACAGTTTATTTTTTCCATGCAACTTAACCCATTGACTCCTAAGAGTGAAATACAATGTTTAGATTTTCACCAGACAATTTTACCCATCAGTTGGGGGTAGTTCATGAGTCAATGGGTTAATATTATTAAGTAATGATCCGTGTAAGGTGGATAGCAATTTCCTTTGTTATGCGGCAACGGGGCTTTCCCCACATAGGAATGTTATCATTTTTACACAGAGAATGCATAAACCTACAGGAAGGTAGTTAACGCAATAAAATTCATTTGCAGCCCACTTTGAAAGGGTGTTTTTTTGTGTTAAAAGATTTTGACCAATCACAAGAGTTGAAAACAAAAGCCAAGAAACGTTTACAATTTTACATGTTCCCCACATACGATTTCTGTGGAATGCATTTAAACTGAGACCAGATGAAAGATGGTTGGAAAATAAGGATGAATATAATACTGCTTTTGTGAACTTTTGTTAACTTTTGCTGTTTAAGCCAATCAGAAGTAAGTACAGACAATAGAAAAGTTATCACCTTTTTGCATACCAATTGAATTCCAACATGTTTGTTGCCGTTGTTGCTATCGTTCTTATCTGGACCATTTCTTAACCTCTACATTGCCTAAAAAGCTATGTTTTTTGCCTTAAGGGGAGCAGTTTTACAAACCTTAGATTTAACCATGACATCAAACTTTGCACCCATGTAGGCCACAAGACACACTATTTGCTTCTTGTTTTTGACTGTGAAGTTTCCCCGTGCTGGAGATGGCGGCATGGGATGCACTGATGAGGTTGGTACAACAGTGTGTGCTGATGAAGGCATGATGGTCATGTTATGGCTAGGCATAACAGTTGTGTTGTGCGAGGGTAGGACAGACCTACTGGTTGACGGTATGACAGTTGGGTGGATTGATGGTGTGACAGTTGTGTGGATTGATGGTGTGACAGTTGTGTGGATTGATGGTGTGACAGTTGTGTGGATTGATGGTGTGACAGTCTTGTGTGATGGTGTAACAGTGATTTTGTGTGATGTGTTGCTTGTTTTGCTTTGTGATGCATTCATTATTTGGGATGATGCCATGCTTGTTTTGAGTGGTGATACAGTTGTGTTATGCATTGATGCAGAGCTTGTTTTGTTTGGTGATGCAGACATCTTTGGTGAAGATGTGGCCTTATCACTTTTGAACTCTGTTAGGCCTGAATAGACCAGTGTGGTGGTGGTCTCCACATCAAGGGCTTTTACCATTGTCCAGAAACCAAGAACTGAAAGATAAATGGATATAAGGAAAGGAACGGAAAGGAAAGGAACTTTATTTAAGTGTCTAGTCGTTCTAGCGCTGGAGCGCTAATTGGGGACACTGTAAACTGAAATTAACAATGAAAGTAAATCAAGTCAAATGTTGGTTTTTGAGGAGAGGGGAAACCGGAATACCCGGAGAAAACTTCTCAATGCAGAGTAGAGAACAAACAAACTCAACCCACATATGACGCTGAGTCCGGGAATCGAACCCGGGCCACACTGGTGGGAGGCGAGCGCTCTCACCACTGCGCCATCCCTGCACACATGCTTCCCGGGTTGCTTAAATCATGTTAAATCAAGAAAATTGAAGCACAGGTGGGAGTCACTCAAAGCCCAAACCCTTAGAAATGCTAACCTTAGGCCTAATTATGTCTAAAACAATATCTAGGCTTAACTGTTAGCATTTCTAATGGGTTTGGGCTTTTTCAACAGTTAAATTATAACCTCAGTCTGCATTTTACCCCTGGTCTGCAATCTGCAGTCTGCAGTCTGCGTTTTACACTGACCGATTTGCTCACCCCTATTTACCCCTAACAACGTTTTGATACTGTCATATCATCTTATGATTTTTTACAAATTAAAGAGTTTTGAACTCGCAGCACTTCACTTTCAATTTGACATGACTAGTAATGTTATTATATTTACAGCCTTTGACGAATAATTTGCATGGAACTTTGTCACCGAAACAATACGCGTGTTAGTTTGTTACTGAAGCGATATAACTTGGTGGGCACGTTGGTTACACCTTTACAACCGCCGCCTGTGTCTTCTTTGTTACGAAATTCTCATTTTCCCGGGCATTTAACGAGCATTATGACGTCAAGGCTTAGCGTTGTGTAATCTCATGATCACATATCTCAGCAAGAAAGTGCCAGAGACTATATTGGATTCTGAAAGTACAAAAAAGCGAACCCAAATAGTCATCCCTCGTTCGTTTCCTTACAAATTAATAGCGTCGACATTACAATAAACCTACAACTAGTGATCAAAAAGCTAATAAGAAATAATTAGGGATCCTTCTCATATTTCATTCATGTGTCTGGCTATGACCGCGTGACGTCATTTGGTTCGCATGTTCAAAGCGTCTAGCAAATTAATAAAGGAGTTTTAATTAAAGAAAATACAAGTAAATACCTTTGCAAAGCATGCAAATTGCAAGAAGCCGGTAATGAAAAGGCATGATCGCCACAGCAAACCCAAAACAAGGCAAACACTGCCGCAAAGAGAAACAGTCAACAAGCGTTCCGGGAAGAAGAAGTTAAAGTGATCACGTGGCAGAGTCCAGTCCCCGTGGTAGCGCTAGCTAGACGCCTGCCACGCCGGGATGGGGGAGGAGGGGGGGAGGAGCTTTAGCAACGACGACGGGAACGGTAACGAGAACATCATCTAAAAACATAAATTCGCGTTATTGCGATCGCTTCGAGACTATTCCAAGCTTTTTAATATGACAAAGTTGTAGCAGTACGTCAGGAATGAAACCGTTATGAGCGCCCCTTTACTTTAGGGGAGAAAATGAAAATTTATCCTCAAGTGCTGACGTCCTCCATAAAACCTCAAATTTGGCTATTTCACGTTGTTGTTTGCTGACGACGGCAAAGAAATGGACAAAATTGTAAAACGCACGTGCAGGGCGTGCAAAACTATTGTTTTTCCCTACTAAATATGCAAATTTTTGACGTTCTCGTTGCCGTCGCCGTTGTCGTTGCTAAAGCTCCCCACTTTCGCGGTGACGGCACAACTTTACAACACGAATAGCAAATAGTATAACATACTACATTTTTTCCCTGGTCTTCTTGTTTATTTTTAAGCGAATTTGTAACAAGTCGGCTATGTAAACCTTTTTACCCTTAACATAAAATTAAACTTTCAATCTGTATTTAAAAAAAAAAAAAGGGCAACATTCTTGCCACTCTCTTTAGGGCCAATCAGTTTACAGCTATATTGGATCATGCCAAAGGTGCATAGATCAACTTTTGAATTTGCGCGGAAGGGTTTGTCTTTGCATTGTCTTTGCCCGTCCAGCCTCACACTGAATGAGATGTTAGACGGGCAAAATCTTTTGTTCGGACAGTGAGTGATATGGGTCTATTGTGGATAGCTTCCTTCCGGTGTGGTTAGTAGGGAGCTTACGAAACGAGGACGACGACGGCTACGAGGACTTCATTGAAGAATACAAATCCGCGTTATTCATATCACTACGAAACTATTTCATGTCCTTTCGCGTTAAAAATGTGTAGTAACTGTCGAGGAATTAAACTGGTATGACTCGGTTGGAAGCGTAGAGAGAGAACTGAAAATTCATCGTCATGTGCTAACGTCCTCCACAGAACCTTGAATTTGGTCATTTCACGTCGTCATTTAGGAGATGACGGCAAAGAAATGTACCAAAATGTAAAACGCACGTGCAGAGTGTGCAGAGCCATTGTTTTTGCTCACTAAACCTATTGTTTTGTAGCGTCGTCGTTGCCGTCGGCGTCGTCGTTTCGTAAGCTCCCTATTTTCCAGATCCGACGCGATTTGACCCATTTTTCAATTTTCTGGGTTGTCAACGGTTATAATAGTATCCCAAGGTTGGAGACTAAATTCTCAGGAGCCACCAATTTGAGTCAAATTCCTAGATAAAATGTAACGGCAGCTTCTCAGCCGGGTACAACTGTTTCTGACGAGAATATTTAAACCATCGAAAACAAAAGAAACTTACGGACAAATTCTAGCAGATATTTGCAGAGCGGTTGGAATAGAAGTTGCGAAAACAACAGCCAATTTTCAGAACGTGTAAGCAATCCGTGCGCTCGTAAACTACGAAATTTAGCAAAATAACTCGTACAGAGTTCGATGGGTAGTAAGGTCGTTAAATGCAAAACTCCACCAAAGGTGACCATGAAACCATTCAAGGGGTTTTAGTTTAAAACTAGCGATGATTTCAGCGCGACTTGCTGGCTATTTCTTGGTGCAGAGTGGTTGAAGAAATGAATCGTACTAAATATCCTGGAAATTACAGGAAAACCTCCTCGCTAGTTTGATAATCCATCGTACGTTTTTGGTCAAATCGTCACGAAATCCTAGATTGAAGTAGCAAGTTAAGGTGCTTTAAAAAATCGCATGACTGTACAAAGGAGCCGCTTTCTTCTCACAGTAAGAGAAGACTTAACAGGGGCTGGTAATCACACACACGTTGGTCATATCACAATACACAAGTCAATGCACAAGAATCCACTACAACAGTCACATCTCCTTTTATTATCAAAATGCAAAAACATTTGGAAGAACACTGTATCTTGTGCAAAAGATATGCAATGGTCAAGCATCTTTGGGTTAAAACTATGCAATACAGTATCAACAGAGATGTGTTCCATTTCTACTACACAAATGAATTGGATAAGGCAAAAATTACTTCAAACTAATCTCTAAGACAATATTGTCATTATTAAAATCTCCACTTGAAGCTGCATTTTTTGCTCAGGTCGGCCAGGAAAGGGGGGGTAGTGGTATACAGTATAGTATACCCGAAAAAAAATCGCCGAAATACCCAAAAATACCCAAAGATCATCCAAATATTCCCAAAATTGATGGAAGTATTGTATACCGTATACCTGAAATTCAGAGAAAGTGATATACCGAATACCCGTATTTAAGTTGCAATATACCGTATACCCCATTTAAAAAGCCCCTGTGTACCGTATACCCAAAAACCCTGGCCGACCCTGTTTGCAGAACATACCAATACTTTCCCTGCTAGCAGGCTGATGAGTGCGGTAAAGACCTCTGCCATCGGTGAAATCTCACTGTGTTAAGCATACGGGGCAGATACTTAGTGACCAAACCCTCATGTGATACATCATGTCGTGTGGGCTCAAGTCACAGTCAGCAAACATATCATGGGGCATGCGTTTTGAAAAGTGCTGTCCAAGGCCGTGGACGGAGGTTGGATTAGAGTGAGTTTCGATACATGGCAGAGATCTTGTGAGCCCAGCAAACGGAAAAAGGAAAGAGATCTCTGCAAGCAGGGACACTAATCCTACACGTCACTCCCCTTAAGCTATGTCACATGTTTGAAGACAGACTTCTGCAAACCACTACGTGAAAATCAAACACTGAGAAAAGCACACGAATAAATAAAAAAATTAACTGAAAAAAGACTGGAAGAAGGACCTAAACAAAGCATCTTTTAACTGATATTTTAAGGCAATTTGTGGTAACGAGGAAACTTGAGAAATAGCGCCTGGTGCTGCATACATATAATTACTTCACAATTTGCCAAGGTAAGCCAGATTTCCTCCTGTCATTATTATACCCAGACCTGAGTGATATTGAACTCAAGACAATGGTTGAAATACTCCATTAAGACTCTGGATCATAAAAAAAAAAAAATTGACCGGGAAAAATTAAACAAGATGGTAACCTCCAGATAATCACATGCAAGGGTTTTAAAAATGGACTTCTTCTGGTAACAGTTAATCAATCCAAGTCTACTGTAAAACTTCACTGTGACAAGGTTATTCAAAGAAGTTCGGTTATTATTGTCAGTAAAAAGTTTTAAACCTTAAACCTTTTCATATCCACTGGGGCTCTTGCGTCGGCCAATGACATAAGCAATGAGGACAATGAGCACAAGACCAGCCAGTGCACAACCAACTGCTATGGGTACAACGTTGTTGTCACTACTAGGTTTACTTGTTGTAGGAGGTGATGTTGTGTGATCGATTCGGCATTTCACAGTTCCTGTAAGAAATAAATGAAGCATACAGTGTACCTCTGTAGCCAGCAATGCAAAGGGTGTTTATTAGCACTGGAACGTCACTAGATCACTATCATTCACGGAGCTGTGATGCTGGATTATCACCAAAAAACCCTCAACAAACTTCAACTCCCCTCCCGCCAAAAAACCAACTTCTTTGGTCCAGTTGCTGAAAGCTCAGTTAAGTTTAACCCAAGTCAAGTCAATTTATATTTTAACTCACACAAAATATTAATACAATTCAGTGTTTTTAGATATAAGAGTAAAAGATTGTAATAGAAAAAAAGAATTTTTTTTTAAATTTTAGGTTCATTGTGAAGAGTTTGGGACACCTAAATAGTTCATATAGAATTACCCAAGTAGGCGATCCAAAACAAGCAGAATGCAAGCAGAGGGAATATGGTTAAAAAGTAGCTGTTCTAGGTAAAAAAAGTATTACTTCATTAATTAAATAGTAGTTAAAGATAATATAATCACAAAATTTGAGGAATTAGTAACACCATCGCTCATACATATACAGTTCTTGATATTTTGACGAAAACTAGAAAAAGGGCTGTTGGGGTACGTGAACTTTAATTATAGTTTATTTGCCAATCAACTAAGATTTCCTGAACAATTTTTGCCCTTCAGCTGTGACTAACACTTTCCTTTACCTTGAGCATAAAATAACTTTTTGAAAGCACTTTCAGAGGGTAAAATTAAAGCCTCAATTTATTTTTAGTCACAGGTCAGCATTAATTGGCTTTCGAACAACTGGGATCAGTTCTTTCAAAAACGTGAGACTGCCGCCAAACAAAATGGCACTGAACTTAAGGCAGTGGAAGCAAAACCTAAAGATATAATAATGCAACTCTCCTTGGGTTTCCCCTTCACTATCTGAACAAAAGAAAAATGGTTTGAACATTGGAGAGAACTTTCTCCGGTTTCCGAAAGATTACTATACAACTCCCTTTCCCTAGACTAAAATTCTTAAATTCTTAAATTCTTTAAGGAGAATGTTGAAACCCCTTTAGTGCAGCAAAAGACTATTGTAGATGTGGGCGTGAAAAATTCCCTTTTTGTTTTCCACTCTGGTTCATAATTTTGTTCCTCCTGAATAAGTCTCTAGTTTTTCATTCACTACCTGTCTTTGTTCTGTTAGTTTTATTTTTCATACTGTAAATATAGATAGCGTCTTTTATTTTGGGCACATCCAAGCCATGTGGCATCCCAAGTTTCTTAGCTACAGTAACATATTCTAGTCATAATCAAAGTTCAAGCTGTTCATCTTCTAAGTTTCTGTCGTCACATTCACCTTGTTAGTAGTACAATTATATAAATTCATTACCATCACCATTCCTTGTTGCATTCAACTTGTTGTTTTCAGTATTTTCTTTATTAAATTCTTCAGTCACTTCATCATCTCCATTCTTGATTGTTTTTATTTTCAGTTACCTTACAAAATGTCGGTAGTCTATATTAAATGTGTTATCTACAGAATCGATTATGAGTCATGCATCTGCGAGAACAGTAGATTTCCTTTCAATACAACTAAAGATGTACTTGACAAGGAGGAACTCAGTTATTGAGGCGAGTGGATAAACTCAGTGAACTCAAGTTTGGGAGTTATTTTGTGTGATGATGTTATTCATGTTAATCGTTGTCATTTTGTTGAAATACCCATACAGAGGGTCCCAAATGTGAAGGAACAAATTAAAATCATTAGAGCAAACAAGCATCTACTGAATCTACATGAAAAAACTATTGTGTTACAGAGTCACCCAAAATTAATAGCTCTACCTCCACTCAAACACTATGTCTATTTAACAACTTCCCCTTTAACCCATTGACTCCTGGAAGTTAGAATAACATCAGACGATTGTACTCATCAATGAGGAGGGTGTGGGGGGGTTCAGTTCAGGAGTCAATGGGCCTCCACTCAAACACTATGACCCTTTTAAACCATTGACCCACTGGGAGTAAGGCTTAATAGATTTTACCGTGTCTACCGCCAGACGATTTTACTTGTCAATGGTAGGGGGAGGGGAAGAGGAATAGGAGTCATGGGATAATGACAATTTTTTTTTTTGGTTCTGTTAAATGTCATTTAACAAAAACAGGACTACTGATGTTGTCAGGCCAGTGCATGTTCTGTGATTTCTGAACTTTGAGTGCCGTAGGGCATAACCATAGCATTGTGGTTGTTTAGCAAAAAAGCATGCTTGTAGAGCATTTTTAGTGGTTGTTTCCCCTTCCCTCGCCCCCCCCCCCCCTTTTCAATGCGATGGGTCCCTGTCTCCTGTGCTGCATGGGGACTCAAGGCTGGGTCACTAGAATTTAGCAGCCATGGGAGCAGTCTACTTCTTGGTGGGGCTGGCTGCCAAAAGTGGATGATCCTGGATGGCCGAGACACCCAATCTCAACTTGGTGACATAGTTTTTAACTTCAGTTGCCCTTGCCCTATGCGATATTGTTTAACATATAATAACCACAGATATTTTGCGAGTTGCATGGTATTTTTCCAAGCCCCGCAGGGGTGAGGAAAAATACGAGCAATGAGCAAAATGTCCATGAGTATTATATGATAAACCACGGAATAAGAGATTTATTATTCCACTACAAAAAAAGATGTTATTTTTCTTCAATTTTATTTGGTAAGAGTGTTTTGAAACAAATGCATCATCTGTCCTTCAGGGCATGTGTGAACGATGTAAACAGCACAAAAAGCCAGCCAAAGATTTTATTTGATTAGATAAACAAAATGACGAGTGACAAGCGATGACAAGCTAAATTTTCAGGCTTTGCATCTTGTTGAAAACCTTTCTTTCATTGAAAAACTCCTGTTCTGTCCACCTTTGCTCTGTTCTAAACTGGTCAAACCAGGACACCACTGTGCATTACCGTCTCATATTTTACAAGTTCTCTTGACCAAATATGGTAAAATGGCATAATAGTGGAATAAGTATGGGTAATCAAATGGTGACACGTGAAATTTGGGAATAATTTCACGCCCGTTTTGTCCAAATTCAAATAATTTCCAGAGCCTTTAGGCGAGGCAAATTACTTGATTTTGGACAAAACGCAAGTGAAATTATTCCCTAATTTCATGGGTATACCATTTGATCAGCTATTAATAACATGGTGACAAATTACTCCTTAATTTTCAAACCTGGACGCCATTTTAGCACTATATGAAAAGTTGCCATGACAACAATGTAATTTCACATGTGAAATTATAAATCAATGCTGAAATTTTGCGCCAAAATTAAGGAGTAATTTGTCACCCATGTTATTATAAACTGTAATACACTATGCATTACACTTTAATTCACATGGCCCAGGAAAAGAGATGTTACAGGTAACTGGAGTCCTGAGTCATTCATTTAACACACACCCACAGTAAGACAGAGTCACAACTACAATGATAACTTCATTCACGTCACTTACCATTCTTGTCAAAGTCATCACCCTTCGTTTTGTTAACAAATGGTTCAATTCTCATATCCATAAATGCTGACTTGACTTCAAAGTGAGTCGTCTGATTATTCTTGAAAGTGATAGATGGAGCATCTTGACAGAAATAGTCACCACCAAGTTGCCCATGGGGAACTGCACTTTCTTTGTACACACTAGTGACATAATTTCCTACATCTAGGGTAAAAATAATAAACCTATTTTTCATTTCTTGTTTTCAGAAGTACACAACCCATTTTCATAAATGGCAACCACCTTTACATTCTTTTGTGTTTATGTTAATTAGACCTACTGCTCACCATAGCGAGGCTAGAAAGGCTTATTAGCAGAATAATAAATTATTTTATTTGGCCACCAATATGAAAGAGGTCTATGTTAATCTCCAAGCTTATTAGTTTGCACTGGGAAAGATTCTCAAAAATTTTAATGAAAACAAAGGAAAGGTACCTGTTATATTCTCAAATGCAGGATTCCCTTCAACAGTCGCATTGAACTTGATTGAAATCACGGACCAACTGTGTGAAGAATTGGACTTTTGAAATTCCATGACAAGGGTGTAAAACGTTTCATTCTTAGGCCAATAAATCTTAAGACTGGAGGCATTTGTTGTCTTTGTTCCACAGTTTCCTTTTACTATAACGTGACTGGAGCTGTTAAGGTGCACCTCATGCTAGAATCACCAAAAAAAATTGATCATATCATCACTTCAACCATTCCAACTTCCCAAAGATCTACAGTTGAGGTCCCATCACTAACAAGTTCCATACAGGAGAAAGTACACACAATAATCAGTGGAATGTAATGCTAGTTCAAAACATACTTGAATATTATTACACACACAACCTGGTTGGTAGTGGTTAATTTTTAGTCACAAATGGAAAAATATTCAGTCGCAAATGCGACCATATTGGTTGCAATTTCAAGCTTTGAGTCATAATGAAAGAACCATTTCAGCCTCAATGATTTATCAGTGCTATTCCAGAGATGTATCCAGGTTTTTCAAATTTAGGGGTCCTCTAGACCCCTTCTTGAAAAATCTGGGGTCCATTGCAAAAATTTGGGGGTCCAGTAATTAATATTCAATAATTAAAGAGAGTAAGAGAGGAGGAGCATTTTCCTCAGCAGCAAGCAGGTCACCATGGCAACCGAGCCACACTCCACCTCCCTTGGCACCCGTCAACACATCACTGAGACCAGTGTGTGGAATGTATACTTAATCTAAAACACGGGAAGGAGGCAGGGAAAAGCAAGCGAGTAAGCAATAAGGTGACTCAAGCCAAAGCACACGGAAATGCCCCTGAAAACCTCCCTGGAGTCCTCCCAGATATCACAGGAGAAACCGCTGCATTGGCTTGGTTTTAACTTTGCCTACATGATATTTAGCCTCATTTAATATTCAATCTATTGCCTCTTAATTGCCGCTGCAGTACCCTTTCAGATTTCTAAATTGCACAAAATAAAGTCCTCTCCAATATGTACTTAAAATAACATGATCAATTTCTTTGAAACTATTATTGCTGTTGATTCGTTATGTCAAAGCTCCAATGATCACATCTGAAAACGTCTTGAGGAATCCGTACGCAGTACCAACTGTTGGCTCCAGTTGATAAACGAGCTAGATCTCCACAGCAAAAAGAAAAAAAAACAGACCTGAATCTCACTTTTCCGTAAAAGAGCATCATTTATTTTAACAACACTTGAAGTGGGAACAACAGAGTAAACAAAAATTAATAAAGTAAGTGATCGATACACAGTTAATTGTCGGCCTGTGGCTTCGCCATGGCCAATGTCAATAACCAAGCCATTGAATGTTGA
>NC_090881.1:27195322-27197822 GCF_036669935.1 Montipora foliosa
CGCTAAATTTAAAATTTGACAAAACATCATCTAGCGAGTTTTTCATGTCATTTCTGTTGCATAAACTTGTACTGAAAACTGTTTGAATCTTGCAAGCAACTATTTCAAACTTAACAGCCAAGAAGATTTTGTTTTTGGGATTTTGGCACAGCATTCTTTTGGGTCCCTTGAAATATTTTGAAAATTTCGGCTTCAAATGCACAGCTGTATCTGGTGCAGTTTAGGGGTAATCTCTGCCCCTCTTTTTCAGCATGCAGATAACTGACACTACTCAAGAGCTTTTTCCCTCGAATGCCTGTCATTTTTCACCAGTATGTTTATTCAGAAAGTGTGAACATGTAGTTATTTGATATAAACGCAACCATTTGCAGTCAATAATGGTAAATTAATAGTCAAAATAATGCAACCTTGGTCCTTATGGAATCAACAATTTTAAATCAAACTCTCCAAATCTTTAGAAATACATTGTATAAATGGAAAACAATAGGTTTCTAAGTCAGCATACCAGATATTTTACGAAAGAATTTAGACATTTTTGGCTTGGAGAAGCAGTGGAATCGTCTCCATGAGCTCGTTTAGAGGCCATCTTACTGCAAGAGCTTTGATTGCTGACCGTTCATGCGCCTCATTTTCCCATGTCATATTCAAGCCTTTTCAGGCCCCAGTAACCCCGCTGTTCAGCATGCAAGAGGCAGTTTGTGTTACAAATTACTTGATTTTTCAGCTTGATTCATTCACCAAAAGAAACGATATATTTTTTTGTTACATTTAATTTTGGTCTAGTGGAGAACTCCCATTAATTTGATATCAATGAACTTATTAGGCGCCAGATCTTCCATTGTAGGCGACAAAATTGCCGGCTGCCGGCACATTTTGACTGGACTGGGCAGGCAAAATATATGGAGGTTATCCTGGTTAGTAATGCCTTACAATGAAGTGACTGGGAGTATTTCTACACTGCTAGTCCATCGTGGGTTAACCTCCAGCACTGCTCATTGTTACCTATAAACCTGGTAACTTTAAAAAATTATCAACAACAACCTATAAACCTGGGTGTGGGAGGCGCGGTGGCCTCATGGTTAGTGTGCTCAACTTCGGAGCGAATGGTCTGGGTTCGGGACCTGGCCAGGGACATTGTGTTGTGTTCTTGGGCAAGACACTTACAGTAACTCCCTCGGTGCCTCTCTCCACCCAGGTGTATAAATGGGTACCAGCGAAAAGCTGGGGGTAACCCTGCGATGGACTAGCATCCCATCCAGGGGGGAGTAGAAATACTCCTAGTCGCTTCATGCTACAGAAACTGGGGATAAGCTCCGCCTTATGGGCCACTAGGCCTGTAAGCTGACTTCACCCTGGGTGAAGAGAGGCACTATGAGAGTACAGCGTCTTACCCAAGAACACAATGCAATGCCCCGGCACTTGAACCGGGACTAATTAACCTAGTGTACTATCTAAATGCATCTATTTGGAATTCTACCGTAGAATGCCAGAAATGCACTTTAAAGAACATTCACATAATAATAATAATAACAATAATAATAATAATAATGCTTTATTTATATAGCGCTATTTCCCTTTAGCACAATAGCGCTTTACAATAATTACAATCCAAAATAGGAAAATTTACAAGTAGCAATAGGATATACCACCAACACAACCTCATTGTCTGGAAAAGACTAGAAGTATTAAAGGGGAGTATTGGTTAGACTTCGAAATGTGACTCCATCAGAAGACAGACGACTAAAAGTTCAACTCGGAATTAAGCTTAACATTAAGTGTGGAATTAAGACAACTATCAATGTCTTTGCAAGATGAAGACAGATCTGACAGACCTGTATACAAATTAAGATGACCACTCACTCAAAGATCCAAACTCGAGGGGAGAAACAGCTTTATAAAAAGGTTAGAAGAAGTAAAAATGCTAATTCGTGAATTTTTATTTTTAAGTGAAATGTGATCATCTCTAATTTCACGTGAACGTAAAAGCATTTTGGATATTATTCATGACGTGTGAAAAGGCCAAATATTTTTACGTGACTGAATTTTACAAAGGGGTAACAAAAGTGACCCCAGGTTCAATTCTACTCTGATTTTGGAAATTTCAAAAGGTGGACACTTTGCGTCAAAATGAAAGTCCATTGAATGCATCCATCAAAGTTATGTGGAGAATGGGTAACAGGTTGTGTCACAGGTTGCGAGCATTGAGGCTATTAATAATACTGAAGTCATTGCCTGATTTCACGGTGGGAGCCTGACACTAGTTATCGGTTTTGCCGGACGGAAGTGAAAAAAGATGGCGGAAATATGAAAGAAGACTCGACCAAAATGGTTTTTGCAGCATTAAAAAAAGTCATAAATGATGATTGTCTTGAATCGCTCAACACAAAAAACTTGGGAGAACTTTGTAATAGTCTTCCGGGACTAAAAGTGAAGTGATTGTCACAAAAATTATTACCACTTTAAGATGACTTTGCTCGACAATCTCTGTCAAGAAGAGCTT
>NC_090881.1:27220322-27250322 GCF_036669935.1 Montipora foliosa
TACTACTTAGCTAAAACTGATTAGAGTGTAATGTGAAGTGCTAAGTTTCTACCTCATATGAACCATGTGAGCGTTAGCCCTACTGATGGAAACGGGCCCACACAAGGACAGAGAAAAACTCTAACCAGGGTGGGACCAGGGTTTTCCCACCCTGGTCAGAGTTTTTCTCTGTCCTTGTGTGGGCCCATTTCCATCAGTAGGGCTAACGCTCACATGGTTCATATGGGGTAGAAACTTAAGTTAGCACTTCACATTACACTCTAATCAGTTAAGTCTGTTCAAATATGGGTGCTACACGGCCAACGTTTGCAAAAACATAATCCTTCCTACTACTTAGCTAGTTACAGAGAAAAGAATATTGAACTGCCTACTCTAAATTGTTATGTGTTGACTAGATTTCACAGATAAGGATAAATTGGGCATATACTAATGTAAGGGCATCAGCCTGAATTAAAGTGTGTGGAATTTAGCCTTCCACGTAAATGTACAGTTAACACCAACAGTCCCAGACATAATTGTTGGGACACGTCTACCTCTTCCTTCCCTCCCAATGTTGGTGTGAAAGATTTGGTGACTGAACAGCTATAAACAACATTGAGAGGGGCAGGGAACGCACGAGAAGGGAACAGAAGATCTTGGCATGAAGTGTCCCAACTATTTATGTCTGAGACTGTAGCTATTTTTCAGTGTAAGGGAAATTGAAATGGTTCAAAACAGAGCAGGTTTCAAAATAACAGATAGTATGCAAAACAAAGAAAGATAAATCCAAGGGATTTTGACCTTATTTCAAAATAACAAGTACTCTGAATCGACTGAGTTAAAAATGCCTGTTCTCACTGAAATTAGTTCCTTTACTTATAAATTTGTGATTAGTTTCATTAACCCATTGTGGTTATTCTAGGCAGCCTGTGCTCTTCATTATTCCTAGTTTTCTGTTTCGAAAAACTGTACCCGGTAAAACTGTTACAGTTCTCATTTAATCTAAATATATTATTTAACAATCATTCCATAAGCGTGCATTGGATATGAGATGGTAAATAGCCAACAAGGCCAAATTGGCTATAGCCAGTCTTGTGTACAACAAGTGCAAATGGAATAACTGTTTTCTTAAATTTTTATTATTTAAATTCTGAACTGTTTTACTTACAGGACTACAGGATGTTTTCTCGCTTTTTACAAACCGACAGACACAATTAGTTTCCATATAAGGTCATTACAGTATAATTATGAGCTGATAACCAAGATTGAGTGAGCCAATCAGAAAAGGTAGTCTAAGAAATGCAATAACCGAGATTGAAATTTTAATAATGCATTATAATTAAACATAATAATTAATACATATGCTAATTTCCAAGAAGAAACATTAAAATAATAAGTTTTACATTTTCGAATAACACTAACTTGCTGCTAGTAATTTTCCCAAAAAGTATATTTGAACTGGAACAGCAAATACATTTTCACATCTCTGTTAAACATGTAAGCATTCCTTTTGACTTCAATTGAACCTCAAAACCTGAGTCCTGTTAAAGAAGAATCAATTATCAATTGAAATTACTGGTCCCCCAAAATGTGACAATCTGTGGTAGTTTCAAATAGCTGTCAACCATGAAACACAAAGAAATGCCACGGAATGTTAATAATGAGAATAGTGTGCATTGCAGGGGTTTCAATAACTTTTGCAGTAGATTACTGGGTTAATCAATGTAAACGGTGGTCACTCTTGTCTTTTACAAGGGTTTGAGTGAAAATCAAGGCAGAGTGGCCGGCGGGGGGGAGACAAATCTCTGACAAACAGACGGAGGTATACCACCGGTGACTGGCTTCTAATGAAACCTCTGCATTGTCTCCTTACTTATTATATTTGCCACTACATACATACATACATTAGATACATACATAATTGACCACTCTCCATAGGGGCGTTTGGTGCCAGTGACACACAGTCAACAAAACAACAGAACAGAACAAAAACCACAACTACAGTACTGTTACGAATTTGAACTGGCCTCAAGGCAAAGCAGCTGGCTATTTACAAGTGCAGCCAAGAAGTAGAACTAGGGACCACCAGGGTCAAATTGATCAGAACCCAGCTGTTCGAAAGCTGATTAACTTAATCCACGATTAGCGTAAACTTTTGTTTCATGTTTTTAACTGTTTGGTGAAAGCTTGTGCTAATGTAAAGTTTTGCAAATATCAGTGTTGAACAGTATTTGGGAGTAGAAAAATAAACTCCTTGGCTAATTTTTATTTGGCTGGGATTAATGATGATTGGCTTTTGAACAACCGGGCTCAGTTGTGTTTCATATTCGATCAGTTGTACTAGTGTTTATGGATCATTTGTACTGATTTGCAGCAGCATGAGTCCACAGTATAAATGTTTCCACAAGGGCTAGTGAGTGGCACACAAGAAGATTGCTTGCAGTTGTACATTGTATAGTTATCATTTATTTTCCTTCCTCTGAAACTGAGACTTCCTGAGGGAGTGAACAGAACTAGCATAGGGCAGCATATATAGCATAAAGGTGTGCTAACTTTAGCTAGCTTACATCCTACCATGACTAATAACTAAAATATGCTGAGATCGTTTACGGTTAGGGATAGCGTTAGTACAACTGATTGAATATTACGGACAACACTTACAACTGATCACATGTAAGAGACACACCTGATCGATAAACTAGTACAACTGTTCGAATATTAGGCACAAAATTGATCGATAAACCGATAGGGACATAACTTATCGATAAATCAGTACAACTGATATTAAAGGGGCTAGGTCACACTATTTTAGGTAATTTTCTTTAATTTTGTTAATTATGAGCTCTAAACGTCAAATTGACAGAGCAAGAGTCTTTCATTTGCAAAATCACGGCCACATAACAACTGAGAATGATTTTCCAGCTGTGTAAATGACATTTTGATGTAGACTGATATAAATTTGAAACAAGGTGGGCTGACATTTTTCAAATTTACCCTATTCAATCCATTCCAATCCTCTCCAGTTTTGTCCATCCATGTCCCTTCTTGGCTTCCCTGTGTTTTCTTAGAGTTCTTCTATAGTTTTGAACAGTTATTTTGATATTTTAGTTAATTCGATGACCATTCGATCAGTGCTGAAATGGCCTAAAATTGCGTGACCTAGCCCCTTTAAGGACCCAAGTGATCGATAAATCAGTACAACTGATGGACTGTCTGGGACATAACTGATCAATAAATCAGTACTGAACTGATTGAATGTCAGAGGCACAACAGATCGAACATCAGGTACAAAACTAATTGATTGAGTAAATCACAAGTCATCGATTTTGACACTCACTGAGTGAAAAATTAACTGATTAAAAAATGACCAATAAAAAAAATCGAATAAGTGATTCGCAACTGATCGATTGATGCCATTTACACAATTAGAAAGTTCACTTACATGAAGCGGGAGGATGTGACTAAACTGATGAGTGGGCCAATCGGTACATGTTGCTATAATTAATTTTGAAACAAACAGCTTATTCGCGAGCCTTTTACTTCAGTTCAGTGGAAAGTACACGGTTGAAATGATCCTTAAAACACTTTTATCACATCATTTTTCCAAGAGCTTTTAAATGATAAGTTTACTTTTTCATGAAACACTCCAGCTACACGAGGATCAGTTTGTGATTTACATTACAAGGGTATGTGCAGATTTTAAAAAAACAAAATGGTATCTAAATCGACATTGTTGCGTATTGTTTACCGATGTCCACTGATGGCGTCAGATATTCATTCGTTGGTGCATACTTGCTGATACTTGTCTAAATGTTTGCACAGAAAATTGTACAAGCCGATTGATCAGAATGCGACCATACCGTAATTGATATTGGGCGAACACATTTTTCCACTGACGGAACCCTGAACCTAGGCACTGCAACATTAATGAATTAAATACAAGGTACCGCTTACCTACACATTAGGTCCCTCACAAGAACGAAATTGGAACGCTTCACCGAAAACTCTTGCAACGTGTTCACGTTTGTCCTCAAGTCAAGTACAATCTGTAACAATTTGATCACGTGACGTACTACGGTTGAGCTGAGGGAGTTTGGTGACAAAAGACCAGATCCCAATGAATGAGTTGCAAGTAATTGGATCCGTGCCATATACACGAAGGGTTCTGGGATCACCAGGGGCGACACATTGCAAGTTGGGTATGACCGAAACTTTTTCGACTTCCAAAAAATTAGAAATTTGGAGAGAGATCAACACTTTTTTGTTGCTCATTTTTTGCTTGATAATTCAAGTAAAGAGTTTGATGCTGAATACTGGTGGGAAATTTATTTAGTTGCGTTTTTGACATGGAGTGTGTTGGCAGCTTGTTTTGTTACAATTGCGTATAGTAACTTGACACGATTGAATTTCTTGTCTTCACGCACGTAATGAAATAGGAAGGGCCTCTAATAGCAAATATGTTATTTGTTTAAAAAATATTTCGCTGGAAAAGGTGACCTTTATGAATTCATGTTGTATAATATACGAGCTTAACTGGATAGTTTTTATGGCAATAGTAAAGCATTTTCCTGTCAAAATGAGGTTAGCGTCTTTCTGGTGAGTTAACTTAATCAAATATACCATGTGCGTCTCGTGAGTTTGTATTTGCCGTCTGCCGTAACCTTGATTGCCACTCTCAAAATTACCTCCAGAACCTACTTTTTGCGTAGAACAAACTTTTAGAATAATCTTCTTGTCTTCTGTTGTGATACTTAACAATTCGGGAACATTTTGTGAGAAATTATTTACAACGGGTCACACGCGCAACTAAAAATTCCTTTTTTAAGCATGAGAATTCGACGAAGAGGTAAATGCGACTAAATTTGTTGCGTGCGTTGCTATTTTTGTGATTTGATTGTTGTGCAAATTTCCCCCGGGGGAAGGGGGGGGGGGTACTCGATGTATCCCTGGTTGGGGAGGTGCGGCGCGGCCCCTCATACCCTGACCCTGTTTAAGACAAATATCGCTGATTTTCCTACCCATTTTTAAGACAGAATTCCGATTGTTGATACCCTGTTTAAGACATTTAACCCAGTTTAAGACAAAAATTGATAAATCGATACCCTGATTAAGACAAGAAATCATAAATTCGATACCCTGTTCAAGACAAAAATCCCGAAAAACATACCCTGGCTGTCCGCACGTCCCCATTAAGCCCTTATAAGGGAGTACCAACAACGATATTTCTTTAAATAACTGCTTAACCCATTTCCGAGTTTCTGCAGTTTCAAAGCGAGTCCTCAGTGGTGCCAAACCATTCAAATGGTAATGAGTAAGTGTTGCAAATTCTTATGCAAATCAAACTCGTTTCCTTTACAACAGTGGAGCACCAAGACTCACCTCGAAACCGAGACAAACAGCAACTCGGGAATGGCCCATTTATTTATTTATTTATTTATTTATTTATTTACTTGCTAGTGCGAAGATTGTTCACATGAAACTAACGCTTTTTGCGAAATTTAAGTGTCATGAAATTACATCATTTGCGTGACAATATATCCGTTTACTCTCACCCAATAACAAACTTCATATTTATGAACCATTTCTTCTGCTCTTGTGTTTGTCAGTATTGTGATTTGCGACAATTCGCAAGTCTGTTTTAGTATCTCATGGATGTTCAGATTTTCAGTTACATGGCCGCTCAACCTCGCGATTGTGTAAATAGTTCACCCTGAAGTCAAAATAGATACGTCCTCAGGAACCCGACAAAGAGGGCTTCCTGACCCGACAGATGAAATGTAAATATTCAGTTAAATATTAGAACAAAATTAAAAAACCAAAGACGTTGTTTTACTCTGAAAACGACGAACGATTAACATGCTTTCCCGTAGTTCATTCAGTTGACAAGAGGTGATCACGTGCACCTTTATGGTTGCCAAAAACAAAAGGCACTGAATTGGGTGGTATTGAACTGCAGCGGTCCAGTTAAGTTTTTCAAGTGGGGCGTCATTAAGACCATTTGAGGGGTCACCCACATGTCGCGCTAGCAGACACGTACCACAGGCAATCCAGTGTGCGCCTTATGGAGCGTATATATATATTTTTTTTTGTAATCCGCAAACGACGAAACATTGTTTCCCGAATTGTTTCCTTGGCACGCAAACGAGGAGACATTTGCTGAGGAAGCAAAATGTTTCTGAACAAATGCTTCCTGTGGCAGCAAAATGAAGAACATTTGCTTCCGCAACAATGTTTCCGCTACCTAGCGAGCAGAGTCTCATTCGATCTTCCTAGATAAGTCGGGAAGAGGAAAGTTGTTCTTTCTTCTTTCCAACTTATCTTGGAAGATCGAAAGAGGCTCTGCTGGAAGGGTATGTTTCCGCAACATTGTTTCTTCGTTTGGGTATGCCTTTAAAGCTCTGTCCAAAGGGACGCAACATTGTTGGCCAACAATTCCCAACATTGTTAGGACCAGGCTAAGCTAGGAAACATTGTTGCGGAGACGTTGTTTCCCTGGAATTGCTGCTTAGGTGGCTACAATGGAAAACATTTGTGTCGCAAGAAAAAAAATGTGCGTCCGGGAAGCAAAACTGTTTTTGACCTGATTCAAAAACATTTTCTTGCATCTGGGAAGCAAGATTTGCGTCCGCAACAATGTTTCCCAAGTGGCCAAACTGTGAAACATTTGCGTCCGCGACAATGTTTCCTAGTTTAGCCAGGCCCTTACATGTTCCGTCTGTTTGCACACCATGTTGCATGTTGTTGCGTGTTATTGGGAGTTGCTGCACGAAGTTTGAAACCTTTCAAACTTTTGAGCCAACAACTGTCAACATTTCTTTTGTTCCGTGATCGCTGAAGCGTAGCGCAACACTGTTGGCTCCATTTGCACAGCTCTTCCATCATAACGACGAAAGTTAATATATGACAGCCATACATATTTGAATTGCGGAGAGGACGTTATCGTCACAGTTATTAATTAACGTTACTTGAGTAAGAAAGAAAAGAAAGCCTGAAAAATTCAGGATTCAACCCCTGACCTCTGCAATCTTAATGCGGCGCTCTACCAGTTGAGCTATTGAGCCACCTGGGAGCTGGTTATTATGTGAGTTCATATTTGTATGTAGAAGATATAGATACGACGAAAGTTAATATGTGAAAGCGATATATATTTGGAGAGAATCAAGTTAAACTGATGATCATTGCTCCTGCAAGGGTTTCGCCTTGAAGCAAAATCCCGAGGAGGCATTATCTTGTGTGTGTATAGAGTTACAGTGATCTGGTATACCAGAAAAATCTCGGTTTCGCAGAACTAGGCGCGCACGGAATGAATGGGTAATGTGACGTTTTCACACCAAATGCCCGCATGTAAGTCTTGGGACTGATGATATTGAGCAGAAAATGGCTTTAGCGTTAGGGTTAGAGCGTAGTACATGGGAACGTAACGTCACAATCAAGGAAGTATCGGTAATCGGAAATCTTCATTTTCGGGGTTCAACATTATTGTTGAGGATATCTTTCCATCTGTCACACGTTAAATGCTGTACAATCTAACGTTGAAGCACGGAGCTTTTCGGAAAAGTAAGGGAAAGCTTTTGTCTGCCTTTGCATTAAGTCCCGGGCATTAAGTCCGTTTTTTCACCAAGAGGTCGTAACGTGACTAATTTATCTCACGTCAAGGATAATCCTTTGGTTTGATTAAGGGTCGCGAGGCGAATTCATATGGGAAACAATTTGTTAATTGACGAACATTGTGCAAGCACGCTTGACGTTTTGTTTGTCAGGCACAAATCACTGTTTAGAGATTGAAAGACTCAGTCTACAACCAGCAAGTGTTGTTAGAAAACAATGAAGACAAACATTAGTTAAAGTATTTACAAGGCAAACGATCGGTGTTGTTCCAATGAAACATTAACATATTAAAGGCTCGCGACAGTATTCTGTCCCAAAAGAGGCTGTTGTTTCGAAAGAGCCAATCTTGAACACGACTTTGGATTGAAGAAAAAGGCCACAAGTTATTATCATATTTTTGCTGGATTTTTGAGACCGTTACGTTCAGTTCTTTCAAAGTGTTAGTAAACTTTCGAATAAATTATCGCAACATAGGGAACTCTTAAATATGCAAAACCATGTCATGGGTACCTGCATTGTTGGGGATACTCTCAACATTTCCGAATTCTAATTCTGTCACCAGAAGAGTTTTCTACACAAATTTTTCCCTCGATGTACCTATCATTAATAAAATACCGTGCCGTGACGCTGTTTCAGTTCCTTCATCCAGTCAGATTTTAAGACTGCCTGTTTCTTTCTATTCATTTGGTCATTTAATCCTATAACTCCGATTCTATAATCCAGATCAAGGACATCTAAATAAAGCATTGACATTAAATTGTGCAATATCAGTGGTTATTTACGTTACTAAAGACTTAAAAACCTCATTCCTTACAGTATGCTACATTGTTAAAAAGCAATGGCCACATTGCCCGTAAAAAGTGACCTTGCGTTTCCTTTAGTTTCTGTTTCGACTGGTACACCATCGTGTCCGCCATGATCAAATCGTCTAGTCACAACGCCCCTTTCATATTCGGCACTGATTTGTTCTGTCCCCCGTTTTAACATCAATTGCTGCGTTTGGCCATTCCTCTACGTGGGCCCTAGACACATTGAAATCTGCGTACAACTATACTTAACATCATCATCTAATTTTTTCCAAACTTGACCCACCTGAAACAGAAGATTGAAAATACAGAGGATATTACATGGCTGCGCGAAATTTTATCTTCGAGTGTTAATAGTATCTCTCGTGGGAGAACGAGATACTATCAGCAGGAGAAGAGAAAATTCGTTTCCCTAAGCGGCCATGTAATGTTCTGTTTATTATATAGATACGGATGAAGTGTTCCGATTGAAAACAACCTCACCACATGTAGATATATGAGTAGATTATTGTAAGTCTACTGCAATATGAAATGCGCACAGTTCAGCAGACGAGTAATGTTTGCTTTCAAATTAAATTGTAGCTATAACAACGCAGAGAAAGATTACTGAACGAAAGATCGTTCAGGTCAGTGTAGTCCTAAGAATGCCCTTGAGTAAATGTCATCAATAAAAGTTCTTTTTAGGACTACACAAACCCGGAAGATCTTACCTTATGAAGTTTTGTGCGCTGGGGTCAAACGTTACAATCTTATAACGACTTCTTTTTCTCAAATTTTAGCGCAGGCGCGAGCTGGAGGCTCTGCTGAATTCCGTGGCAAAGAAAGAAAAGATAGAAGAACAGGAACAGGATGAAGGCAGTGATAGTGATGAATGGAAACCGGAGGCCGGAGATGGGGAAGATGAGGAAGACACTGAGTCCGATGATGTAATAAGCGAAAGTGATGAAGACGATGAAGGGAGTCCTGTCAGGGGTGTCGTAACAAAAGGAAGAAACAAGACGGTTGGCAATAGAAAGAAAGAAGAAAAAAGAAAACGCAAAGGCAGAAAGATCGATAGTGTGAAGAGTAAGAGACCCCGGCACATATGTCCATTAAAAGAGTGTAGAGCAGAAATTATAGACCTCCCTCGACACTTACGGGACGTACATAATTGGACGAGAGATACAGCAAAAAAGGCAACATCGAGGTTTGGAATGAGGAAAAGTTTCCAGCAGAAAACGATAAAGGAGACGTCAGAAACAGGTGATGGCAAAAAGATGTACAAAGATTATCATCGTCACCGACCTTGTCCCATTGAAGGATGCAAGTCAATCGTCAAGCGTTTATCAGGCCATTTACGTCAAGTACACAAGGAGATTCCTGTTGGGTCACCGGCCTACAAAGAAATTTTGAGGAAGGCTCGAGCAGCGAAGACCTGGAAACCATCAAATCAAGTTGTTATTAAAACTGGTCTCAAAAAGGCTGAAGTAGAGGAGCAGGAAAAGGTCACAGAATCAATTGAAGAAGACGAAGGAGATGTGGAGAGTGACATTGAGCCATCAGAGATACCGTCCAATGACGAAGAGCGTTTGATTATGGAATCTGCAGAAGATCCTACCTGCCTGAGTGCACAAAAAGAAATTCACGTAATCAGCTCCTTTTGTGCATGGTTGGAGTCTGCAGATGGTGGAAGAAAAGATCCAAAATTGTCCAAACAACACGCCTCTCAATTGTTTCGCATGCTAGAGACAATTGACCCCGAAAAGCAAATAAATTCCTTGTTTAATGGGACACTTGTCCGCGATACTTTTCTGAAAGAGCACGCAGAAACCAAGTACACAGCTGATACCATAAAGGCGTATCTTCTTAGTCTAAGGCATTTTTGCTCGTTCGTGATTGCAGAAAAACCTGAAAGTGTGGATGCCAATACTGTCCTTGTGAACCAGATAAGGGAGAAAGCGCGGCTATGGTCCATGTCATACAAGAAAGACAGTAAGCGGAGGCATCTGGAAAAGATGAGCAGAGACCTCGATAATCTAGTGACCCCAGAGATGGTGAACAAATTTGAAAAGAGTGACTCGGCGCGGAGCGCTATTGGGTACATAGAGCAACTCAGTGGAACCAATTCATTGGACTTGAACCAGTCTGCCTACACTCTAGTGAGAGATTATATTCTCCTTCAGATAACCATTGCCAATGCACACCGTTCAGGTGTATTGTCAAACATGACTCTGGAAGAATACAAACAAGCGAAGAGGAGAGAAGAAAGTGTAATCATCAGTGTCAAAAACCATAAAACCGCAGATACCCACGGTCCAGCGTGCGTTGTTTTGTCTCCCTCGTTGTTCTCGTACTTGGAGATATATGTTGATAAGGTACGAAGTCGGGTCGATCATTCCACTACTCATGACAAGGGGCGGGATCAAGCCAATGTGTTTTTGTCATGGAATGGTGCAAAGTTGGAGTCTGGTCAAATCTCTACAGCAATTAATGCTGCATGGCAAAAAGGAGGAATGGAAGGGCACGTCACATCAACGTTGTTTCGCAAGTCTGCGGTCACGAATGTGCACTCGCGACATCGTGAAATGAAGTCCAATCTGGCTGACCTCATGGCGCATAAGGAAAGCACTGCACAACGGTTTTATCGCCTTCAGGAGAAACAAGAATCTTGTTTCCAAGCAGCAACTAATCTTCCTCACGTAATGAGATCCTCCAAGACAAATACAGCCTCGCAACAAGATACTTCAGTAGCCTGCTCAAAGTCGGCCGATGTGATTCAAGGGATTGTTAACAAAAGCACAAGCACAAGGACTGAAGGATTCACTGAGCGCATGTCATGGAAAGAGGAAGATATTAAAGCCTTGAGAGAAATCTTTTCTGAGGAAATTAAAGCAAAAACTGTAACAATGGCCATCGTCAGGCAAAAAACACAAGATCATCCTTCACTCCAGTCCATTGACCCTAAAAAGGTTTGCGACAGGATTCGCAGTGAGTGGAGGTTCGGTGCCGAATATATCAGTGACAAGACTTCAGTTTTGGCTGACAGCAAACGCTCAGAAGAGTTACCAGGGGAAGAGGATACTTTGGCAGACAAGATGAGCCGATACTTCTCAAACGACGACAGCAGCGCATCCATGGTCCCCCCATCAAATTCAAGCTATATTAGCAGGAACATTTTTTCTGATGAGCACCGAGAATACTTATTGCGAGTTTGTGGAAGCATGGTACGAAGGGGTGTTATTTCACAAACTGGGGTGAAGGACATTCTCAGTAAAGATGAAGAGGGAAGAGAAATGTTACAGAAGTTCTCCATAAAGCAACTTATCAACCGTTTGAAATATGAGAAGAGGATGAATCGTAAGTCCAGCTCCACCTAAAAAACCCACCTTACAAACAAATTAAAGTTGTATGTTGTTGTCCATCACCTTAACTTAATTACAAATATGTTTTGAAACCCTAGTAGACGACTTTCAATTGCTAAGCGAAGCATGTTTAAACTAGACTATTGGGTCCAGGCGTACAGTGCATTTTGGATATTTTCCTCTGAAAGGCCAAGTAATATGGGCAACAATTTCCCTCAACTTTGGTAAAAGAAGAATTAAAAAGTTTACACTGGCTAAAATTCTTATCGTCTCGGACGTTTTGGCTACAACTGTTCCCTTCTTCAGCAAAGGATAAAAAATGCAAATGTTTAACGACGTCCTGTACAGTAATATTAAACATCTCGAGAAAATTTCTTAAGGTAACAAGTCGCTAGTCCCTATAGAGCATTATTTATGACGCTAGAAGTTGTTGATGTTTTTGTATACGCTAGGCAGCGCTATGTGTTCATTTATAGAGTTCTCATCTCGCACGGAATGCCACGCTTCAATAATTAGTCTTTGTCGCCACGTCGGTGAACTGTCAACAATTTCCACATTCGCCAAATCTATTTCATGGCTGTGGAGCATATGGTGTTCGGCCAACAATTAAGAATTTTCATGCAATGTTGCTATGGCCTTTGCGTGTTCTTTCACGCGTGTTTTTAGCGCGTGTGATGTCTGACCAACGGAAACGCATCTTTACATTTGATCTTGTACACGATTCCTCAGGAAGCCTCTTTCCCCAATTTTGTCTTTTGGTTTTTTGAGTATGTTGGAGATGGTACGAATAGGTTTGTGGGCGACCTTCATGCTGAAACTTCGAAGAACGTTTGCAACTTTCTCTGAAAAACCTTTGGTGTAGAGGAGGATAACTAGACCGTGCTGGTCGGTATTCTTCTTTTCTTGTCGTCCGTTCAGTTGGCGGTCACTGAAATGAAACTAGCGGGGTAGTTATTAGCGGCCAGGGCCAACTGAACGGAAGACAAGAAATGAACAATACCAACCAGCGTGGTCTAGTTATCCTCCCCTACGCCAAAGGTTTTTCCGAGAAAGTCGCAAAAGTTCTTCGAAGTTTCAGCATCAAGGTCGCCCACAAACCTATTCGTACCATCTCCAACATACTCAAAAAACCAAAAGACAAAATTGGGGAAAGAGGCTTCCTGAGGAATCGTGTACAAGATCAAATGTAAAGATGCGTTTCCGTTGGTCAGACATCACACGCGCTAAAAACACGCGTGAAAGAACACGCAAAGGTCATAGCATTCTTCCAATGGCCGAGCACCATATGCTCCACAGCCATGAAATAGATTTGGCGAATGTGGAAATTGTTGCCAGGTCACCGACGCGGCGACAAAGACTAATTCTTGAAGTGTGGCATTCCGTGCGAGATGAGAACTCTATAAACGAACACGTAGCGCTGCCTGGCATATACAACTTCTAGCGCCATAAATAATGCTATAGGGACTAGCGACTTGTTACCTTAAGGAATTTTCTCGAGATGTTTAATATTACTGTACAGGACGCCGTTAAACATTTGCATTTTTTATCCTTTGCTGAAGAAGGCCAGTATAAACCTTTTAATTCCTCTTTTATCAAATTTTTAGCATGTCTGGGTAAACACCGAGTATTTTAACTTCCTTCAACTTGTCGTGCAACACTTTTGCTAGGCAAAGTTGAAAAACATTCTTGCTCGTATTTCCATCTAAGTGGCCAACTTGTTGCGCGCAGAATCTTGCATTTGTTGCAATATGTGTCAACATGCTACAGAGAGTAGAAGGAAGCTCTACTTTTGGCATTAAATTGATGCAATGGGACTTATGATTGGTTGTCGCTAATAAGCGCGGTATCATGGCAAATCGAAAACAAAAAACAGACATGCCTGACGGAGAAATAGGAATATCGTGTGCGAACGAAAGTGAAAATTTGTCAGCCGAAAATAAAGCCAGTCTTTATAAAGCTCTAGAGGTCTATCCCATTTCCACTGCTTGCGTTCGTTTTATTTTATTTATTTATTTATTTATTTTTATTTAGCGGAACCAAACGCCGTTCGCAAAGCCGGTGTGAGGGACAGGCCTCTATAGCTTTGTAGAGACTTGAGTTTATTTTCGTCGCTTATCAGCGACAACCAATCACAAGTGTCAATTACATCAATTTGTTGCCATGCAAAAGTAGAGCTTCCTTATACTCTCTGCAACATAGTGAAACGACTTGCAACAAATGCAGGATTTTGTTGAGCGACAAGTTGGCCACGTAGGTGGTAATACAAGCAACGAAGTTTTTCAACTTGCAAAGCAACAGTGTTGCACGACCATTTGACGGAAATTGTTTCCCGTAGTACTTGGACTTTATCGAATGGATGCTTCAACTGACATTGGGACAAAAGGCTCCTGGGCAGCACCCTAGAATTTTTTTCCTCAATCTATCATAATTCGTGTGTGAATAAGGGTTTTGGAATATCGGGTTTCAGATAATGTTTTTCCCTTAAGAACATTTCTTTATGTACGTCGGCTAAAGATTCTATTCAGCCTTCAGTAAAATATCTCAGCATTTATAACAGAGCAGTAAGTGTGGCGGACCGATTCTAAGCAACCTGTTTACCTTGTCCCCTATCAAACAAATTGCAATCAATCGGGTTAGTAATTGCACTCTAAGGGGCAATTAATTTCAAATGATGACTTGCAGTGCTATATTGTAAAACGTTTTAGAAGACCGGGAAAAATCACTGAGCAAATTAAAAAACATGGTTAATCTCTTAAGGTACAAGGGTTAAGACTGTCTGCCCAAGGTTTCTTTAACAGAAGTAAAGCGCCAAAACCAATTAGGATCAACAATTTGTAGACACGATTTTAATGCTGTTCAGGGCATAATCTCTAAAGGTGATGGTAACGGAGATTGCATTTTTATCGTTGAAGATCAAGAAGAAAAGGTTAAGGACTAGATAGCTTTCCTGTTTGTCACCGTTATTTTGTAACTCTCACAAAGGTATTTAACACAATTATAACAATTTGTTGAGAAACTGAAAATAGAGTTTTATAATTTTAAGCTATTTTAGTGGCTACCATGCGTTAAAGCTAATCTTTATTCTTTAGGGGTGTCTTTCGGAAAATCGTTCTTGTTCGCGTTCAGTGTTTTTAAAGAAACCCACGGAAACTGTAACTTTCACGTTCTTTTAAATAGACTTTTTTCGAATGCACGCCACGCACTTGGACACCACATTACAACTATTTAGAATTTCGAAAAAGTCTCGCACCTTTCGCTAGCTTAGTATACCTCCTTAGTGATACAGTGCAGTTTGTTTGAATTTCGGTTTTAACGCAAGGCCGGTCATATTCGGCGGGTTTCTTTAAAAACTACTCGAGTGAGAGCGATTTTCCGAAAGACAGCCCCGAAGATGTATCGTAAAGATATGAGATGGTGCTTTAAAAAAAAGGGGGTCTTTCTGTAATACTGGGCAGAACGTTTTTAATACAGAAATTGGTTTCCTTAACCTTCAAAGTGCCCTCTTATTTCAATTTTCTTTATTTCACAGAAATTAAGAACTCATCGCCATGGGATAACAAATAATTCAAAATATATAGATATATCTTTCCCTAAATCCATGTCTGAGTTTCATGGCTTGTACAAGTTGCATTAACTTGGCAGAACTTACTAGCATTTGTTCCATGCCTGTGTTCGTGAAAAGCATGGGTTCATCCCTGAGATGACACCACTGAATGCTTTGCTCCAATTTTGAAAATATTTACAACTGCAAAGTAGTCTGTGACGTCATCTCAGGCATGGACCCATGCGTGTCACTAGTCCATGGGACAAGTGGATGCCGGTAGCTGTTAGTAAGTTTTGTATCTCAGCAAAGAAAAACATTTGATGTCAGGGACCCTTTATGGTTTGTTCAAGTAATTTTGTTTAATAAGTAAACAATGTAGCTTGTTGTACATTGCAAAAAAAATGTTAGTTGATTGGATTGTAAAGGCCTGGCCAAATGCTCGCAACATTTTCAACGCAACATGTCGATGTTTATGTGCCACTGGCGCTTTGAAATAGCAAGTTGCCCTAGCGCGCATGCCCTAGTGCAACAATGTTGCGTGAACGTGGCCAAACGAGTAGAACATCATGTCGAAAATCATGTCACATCCAAAATGTTGCACTAAAAATTTGACCGTTTTCAAATTTGCAACATATTGCAACAGGTTGGCAAAACGTATCAAACATGTTGTGCCCAACAATGTTGCAAGATGTTGTCTTGAAATGTTGCGTGCGTTTGGCCAGGCCGTAAGACTGAAACTATCCTATTCGTGATCTTTAAGGTTGATTCTTCAGCCATTTCAGTAGTTTCAGTATGTTCCAGTAGTTTGGTCAAAGTAAACAGTGTAGCTTGTTGTACAATGCAAAAACTGTTAGACGAATATGTTTATCAATAATCATTAAAGGGCCTGGCAATCTGCGAGCCAGCGAGTCATGCGATCATGCGAGCCAAGTGAGTCTCGCTTTTAAGTCTAAGCACCCGTTTCAAGTAGCGCTGATAAACATTATCGAATTCTAAGCACCCATTTTAAAACGGTTAGATTTCAATAACTGTATGACTCACACGTTGACTCGCATGTCGATGCGCATGGCTCACTGGCTCGCAAATTGTCCTCACTCAATCGTTAAGGTTATTTTTTGGGCCCTTCACAGTCAAGCGACGTCACGTTTGACCAATTTGAACTGAGCATTCAAATCTGCGTGCCAGTTTTCCATTGCATGCATAGTTCCCTGATATATCGCAAATAGTCTTGTTATAAAATAAACTGGGTTTGACGAGTGAAAACTATTTCAAGCGCTTGATGAATTATTGTTCAGTTATTGTGAATTTTTTGTAAATCTTTTGAGATTCCATTCAAATCTCGGAATCTCCAATACTGGTCACGCGTGACATAGCTCGACGCTATTTCAGTAGTTTACAACAGTTGAAACCATGCAAGTTAAGGTTAAATACTAATTATGTAGCTCAGCTTCATGATTCCTTTACACTACGGAATAAAATTGTTCAGTTATGGTTTGTTTTTGTCAGTTTGCAACGACTTTTATGAGTACTTTGATGTTTGCTATTTTACTATCTTTGCAGGTTCATTTTGAATAAGGGTAGTATGAAAGGGAAGACCAAAAACCTTGAAAAAATTAATGAACTTCAGTTTGACTATCGAAATTTTTTTTATAGTATTCGGGAATGATACATTTGCGTGATTTGTGCTTTGTGCTAAGCGCAACTTAGGTTCTGTTTTGTTACGTTAGTGCGCAATGAATTTAGTTTTGTGTGATCATTGATTGTGTAACATTGTTTGGAACATTGTTGGGCAGTGTCACGTGCTGTTGTGAAACGGCTGGCCAAACGCGCAAGCATCTTGCAATAATGGGAGGGTCTATCGACGTTTTGTGCTCAGGATCCTAGTATCTTTGCACACCAACAACAACAGAGAGACTATAACAATACAGCATTGCAAAAGCGTCGAAAGTGTGATAACCATTACAGTAATTTAGTTAACAGGGTACAATATTCCGAGTATTGACCATATTCCGGAATAGGAATACATGGATCCTTCGTTTTTACGGAGATTCACATCAAAATCGTCAAACACTTGCTAAAATGCTCCTTAAACATACCTATCATCCTTGTTGCTTCAAAACGCCAGATAATAGGCCCATACCGTTTTAAATCATCACCGTTCATGTATTCTTCTTATTCTGGAACGCGCCCTGACATTTATCCAATATTCCATGAAGGGTCAAATCGATTTTGTCTCTCATTTCAAAGCATGATGAAATGAACACAATTAATTGAAGGTTAATGTAGTAATCATTAGAATTCATAAGCTGTGATATCAAATTTTCATTTAATAATTTTCGTATATCATCAATTTTTGATTGTTGCACGTCTCGTATTGAGGAATATCTCTTACAGTCTAGTAAAAGATGGGTTTCGTCCTCAATTTTACAAAAGGGAAGTACTTCATAATTTGTGTCCGCTGATATTAGCTTTTTCACAGTCACTACTTGCAGCGCATTTGAACTGATGAGCACGCAAAAGAGGTCAACTCGGAAATGGATTACAGCGGTTAATCATACGCGCCCCTCAACGACATTTTTTTCATATTTCAGAAATTGAGTTAGCAAAGATGCCTAGGTCAAACAATGTTGCAATGACGTGAACATCATGCAGAATTCAAAAATGAAATTAACGTCCCTGAGGAATTTTAACAGGGTTTAACTTTATCCGATACCATATAACAAGTTGTACCATCTTGCAACAAGGTGGCAAAAAATTAACCACATGATAATATGTTGAAATGAAATGTTAAATACATTTAACCGGGCCTTCATTGCATCCTTTCTTTGGTAATATTTGATTGTTACTTTGGTGAGTATTGTCTCCTATTGAAAAGTCAGGGTGCACTGTCTTAGTTTTTTCATTGTTGCAATACTAGCCAGTTGAGCCCGCGAGTGCACATTCAATACACTTTACTGTGTCTTTTGTTGTTTACTTGTACCTCAACAGTGCGCTCTACTTTTACTCCTAGGAGCTGGTTACGTCAGTGGGTGCTGTCTGGCTGGTTAAATTGGTGTTGAGTGTCTCTGTTTCGTTGTTGTTGTTGAAACTGTAGTGTGTAGTCTGTGTTTTGTATTTAGTCTGATCATAATACTGAGCGCTGTCCTTAGTTGTGTTTGCTTTTTAAGTCATTTGGCGCTGCCTTTAACAGTTTTCTTAGTTGTTATTTTACCACATGCCTTTTTTTAGTTGTGCTTGCTTGTGAGTTGGCGCTACACAGCATGCGTATTTGTTACTTTAGGTTTGCCTTTAATGTATCATGAAATGGTAGGTTTTACTGCTGCTTCCTACTTCTTTCTCACACGACTAATCAAAAGCTAACAATGTAAAACTGTCAGACGCTGTAGCGTGTGATTTCATCCGACATTTTTTGCCCTTTATGAGCTCTGGAACATTGAGTAGGACATTTTCTTGCAAGGTTACACATCAGTAAGAATTTACCTGTATGTCTGTCTACGTACTATAACCTTTGCTTGTGGCTGTCATTTTGGGGAACTCGTAAAATTAAACTCCAGGTTCTTTTACACTTGCTTAAAAGTTTGTATTACATGATGACTTTAACGTTACCAGTAATAACGCAAACGAAAGGAAAATCAAACTTTACTATCACTATAATTGCAATTATTGCAACAAAAAAAGGAAACAGTGGAAACAACGAAACTCCTGCATTAAGACATTAAAGGCCCACCTTCAACTGACGGGCATTGCGTGCCGTGGAACAATTGTCATCTATGAAAATCCCGTCAGGGCTGAGTTTCATCCAATCAGATGGCTAAGACAAGCATAACAAAAACAAAGGGTAGAAAAAACCTTTCGGTTGACGGTGGGCTTTTAACGGCCTTTGCTTGAAAATGTGAGTCTAAAATCAAATTCATAACATAATGTAAGTTACTTAAGTGCCCTTTTACAACGTTGCAATAGTGCCACAGTAAACGTGGTCTAAGTGCCCTATGTGACGAAAGTGCCTTATCCTACGTTGCAAAAGTGCCTGCATGTTGCTAAAATGCCCTATCCTACGTTGCAAAAGTGCCTGAATGTTGCTAAAGTGCCCTATTTTAGGTTGCAAAAGTGCCCTTCAATCTCTCTCTCTCTCTCTCTCTCTCTCTCTCTCTCTCTCTCTCTCTCTCTCTCTCTCTCTCACCCACCCACAGACACAATACGGACACAAACAAAAACAAAACAATTAAGATAAGTACACACACAATAAATAAAAGGGGGAGGGAGGATGAAGCTCTTGCACAGAAAGAGTTGGAAATCAAGCCTGGCATTCAGTCCCAAAATGTTATTCAAGAAGGGAGAATTGGGACATTTGTAACAAAGACGATGAGGAGAAATACAGTATCGTCACAGTTTCCAACAGCATGAGTTGAGCGTTGAGAAACTGGGCAGCCTCAAGGTTCCTGTTCACTCTCCACTTGAGGGAAAACTTAAATGGGAGGGGAGGGAGGAAAATACTGCATTCTAGAAGTTCAAAATGATATCAAAGGGTGAAAACAAATGTATATGAAATTCAGCAAGTCTAAGTTGCAGCATTTTAGGTTGATTAAGAAGGACAGATGGCACCAAGAGGCTTACTGACCAATCCATCAGAGGATATTTAACAGAGTTGCTTACACCTGTAGTCCTGTTGTTTTCCATAGAAATAAGAAGGATCCAGACTGGTCTTCTTTTTCATTTTGCCCATCCATAACAAACTGACGACTGTAGAGTGAGACTTGGAAGCGATATAAAGGGGCAAGGTTTATTCGCAGTTGGTAAAGATATATAGTGGTCGTTTAAAGCGCTGATAGCTGGGAGAGGTGGCAGTTGTGTGTACAATCAACAGACCTTTTTCACCGACACTGAAATTTACATATAAGCATTTGGGCAATAAAATTATTATTTCTTCATCCGCTACCGGATCTGGCGAATTACTCAATAGTGATTGTCGTGCGGTAAAGGCATAAAGTTCTTGTGAACAATGTTGTCAGATGGTGTCACTGCGGGACGGGAAAGAGAATGAGTTTGGATAGAGCATATGATAGATGATGGAATTAGAGACAAGTAGCTCGAACTCTGTTGATTCTCTTTACGCGGGTTGTATACAAAGTGTAAGGAAAAACCCGACAAAGCTACTGTCGCCTTTTGAATTGAAGCATGGATACTTACGCGGGGAAAGTGCTTCCAACGAAGCTTTTACAATGCAGATGCCGCGATGAGAAAAGTAGAGCGAAATGTGCCTTTGCGGATATCAAAATAAATTGAGCTCGATCGAATTGAGATTTTTAGAAAAAAAAAACATACACAAAGATAAAGATGGAGGCCCAGAGAGAAGGCAAAACCGAAGTAATATATTGACGACCGAAGCAAGGGATCAATGAGGTTTTCGGATCGGAACAGGATGAAATTTGGATCGCACTTGTTATCAGTGTAGATGATGATGATGCTGACGACGTCGACTTCGAACGATAACGACAACGACGACAATGAGGACAATGACGACGACGGTCATGATAATAATAACAGCAATAATTTTGTGTGAAGTGATGGTTGAATCATTGATGAAGATTCCAGGAGGAAAAAAAACAAAAATAAACCATAACGATGGAGGTACAAAGAGAGGATAAAACCGAAGAAATAAAAGTGTAGACGATGAGATGATCGGCTCGATCTTGCGTTTCTCCTCCCTGTATCGACTATGAAGGCTCTGTAGTAGATGATAATGATGATGATGATGATGCTAACGACGACAATGGCGACGATAATGATAATTATAGATATTACTTTTTGTGAAGTGGTGGTTAAAATATTAATGATGATTCACCGATAAAAATTGAGTAAACAAACGTAACGATAAAGGCATAAAGAGAGGACAAAACCGAAGTATAATGTTTGATGGTCGAAATATTGTTAAAGCAAGGAGCGAATGACGTTTTCGGATCGTAACAGGTTTAGATTTGGATCGAGCGTGTTCTCAGTGTCGATGATGATGATGATGACTTCGTCGGAACGATAACGACAACGACAACGATAATCATGATAATAATAATAATAATAATAATAATAATAATAATAATATTGTGAAGTGATGGTTAAAATGTTGATGAAGATTCACCGATAAAAATAGAGTAAACAAACGTAACGATGGAGACATAAAGAGAGGACAAAACCGAAGTATAACGTTTGATGGTCGAAATATTGATAAAGCAAGGAGCGAATGACGTTTTCGGATCGGAACAGGTTAAGATTTGGATCGAGCGTGTTATCAGTGTCGATGATAATGATGACGACTTCGGAACGATAACGACAACGACGATCATGATGATGATAATAATAATATTGTGAAGTGATGGTTAAAATATTGATGAAGATTCACCGATAAAACTTGAGTAAACAAAGGTAATGATGGAGGCATAAAGAGAGGACAAAACCGAAGTATAACGTTTGATGGTCGAAATATTGATAAAGCAAAGAGCGAATGACGTTTTCGGGTCGGAACAGGTTAAGATTTGGATCGAGCGTGTTATCAGTGTCGATGATGATGATGATGACGACTTCGAAACGATAACGACAACGACGATCATAATGATGATAACAATAATATTGTGAAGTGATGGTTCAATTATCGATGAAGATTCACATAGAAAAAATAAATAAACAAACGTAACGACCGAGGCATAAAAAGAGGACAAAACCGGAGTAATGTTTGATGGTTGAAATATTGATGAAGCAAAGAGCGAATGACATTTTTCGCATCGGAGCAGGTCGATATTTTGATCGAACAGTGTAGATGATGAGATGTGTAGATAATGAGATGATCGGCTCTTGCGTTTCTCGTCCGTGTATCGATTATGAAGGCTCTGAAGTTTATGATGATAATGATGACGACGACTTCGAAACGATAACGACAACCACGACAATGGCGGCGATGATTATAGTAAATACTTTGTGTGAAGTGGTGGTTGAAATATTGATGAAGATTCACAGAGAAAAATAAATAAACAAACATGACGATGGAGGTCCAAAGAGAGGACAAAAACAGAAGTAATGTTTGATGGTTGACATATTGACGACCCAAAGAGCGAATGACGTTTGTGGATCGGAACAGGGTGGGATTTGGATCGAATGTGTTATCAGTGTAGATGATGATGATGATGATGATGATGATGAAGACTTTAAATGATACCGACGACGACGATAATAATAATGATAATAATAATAATAATAATAATAATATTAGTAATAGTAATAATTTTGTGTGAAGTGATGGTTGAATTCTTGATAAATATTCACAGAGAAATAAATAAATAAATAAACAAGCGTAACGATGGAAGACAAAACCAAGTAATCTTCGAGTGGTGGAAATATTGATGAAGCAAGTGGCGAATGACGAACGTTTCGGATCGGAACAGGTCGATATCTGGATCAAAAAGTGAACATGATCAGATGTGTTGATAATGAGATGATGGTGGATAGTAAAGTGAATGTGATGAGACGAGCGGCTCTTGAGTTTCTTGTCTGTGTATCAATTATGAAGGCTCTTTAGTAGATGATGATGATGATGATGATGATGATGACGACGAAGCTGATGATGATGATTACAGTAATTACTTCAAGTGAAGCTATGATCCTCGCAGTTATGAACGCAATTTTTGCAATTGCGTAGAAATTGCGTAGAGAAGCCTGAAAACTTGATGAAGGTTTACGGAGAAAAATAAGTTAAAATAACCATGGAGGTTCAAATAGAATACAAAGCAGTGAGTGGATGACGTTTTCGGATCGTGGTAGCAGGTCGAGATTTGTATCGAACTTTCGTCCTTGTATCGACTATGAAGGCTTTGTCGTAAGTAGCTGGCAACCCACTGTTTATTTCAAGACGTAGTGATGATAAACTCAAACAAAAATTTAGCTCACGGCAGCGATGATGATGAAGATGGTGGCGATGATTATTATGATCACCAAAAAACGATAAGGACGATGAATATGATGAATATGATGATGATGATGATGATGATGATGATAATGACAATAACTATTTGTGTGACAAAATGGTTGCGGGAGTAAAAGGGCTTACCTGAAAAAGGAGGGACTGTGTGGAAAGGAAATCATCGCATATTGTTCTTGTTGCAAGACAAATTGTCAGGAATCTTGCTTGGGAGAAGATCTACTTGTATGTGTGCAAGTGTTAATCAGATAAAGGAGGAGATAAAAAGATAATAAAATCAGAGGAGAAAGGCAACATCCGGCAATCGGGTCGCTTAATATTCATTCAGATTAAAGAAAGGCTCACTCGAAGGATTGCGGGAGCGAAAAAAGACCGCATGAAGACTGGGATGAACAAAGTATGTAGAGACAGAGTTACTGAATGGATAAGAGACAAACTTTAAAGAGGGTTTTGAAGCAAAGCCATAAGTAAGCTCGAAGGTAAGTAGAGAAGATCAGATATTTTGAGAAAAAGGCGTTTTACCTGTTGATGTTAACACCCAAATTAGGAACCAACCTATAGAAATCTGTGAGGTACTGATTTTTCCAGGATAACGAAGAACAACAGGACGAAAAGGAAGACAAAGTATAACATGAGGTGAAAATGATGTGAAGCAACATGAAATATGCGGCTTGGATCCAGACACAAAATGAGAATTGAGGGACACGAAGGCACATAAAAACAGAAGTGAAACGGGAATGGATAATTTTCGGCAAGGAAAATACAATAGATGCAGCATGGACGAATCAGAATCATTTAGTAAACACTTACACTTGATTGAAAAACATCATAGTTAGAAATAAAGGAAATAAAGGATGAAAAGTATAAAAAAGGAACGCGAGAATAAAATCGGAAGAAAGGAACTGAACACGAAAGACAAAAGGTACAACAAAGGGTGGTTGATTCTTTCAATTAACTGGTGAATACGAGCAAAAGGGAAAAGAGACATGAAATTCAGTACAGAAACATAACTCTGTCAAGGGTTAATCCAGATGGCTCAAGGAGTGAGGAAAGCAGTTAATCAAGTTGAGCAAAGGCACAAAATTTAACAGGCACCCTAAAAGAGGAAAAATGCAACATTAACCCAAAGTCCGTGAAAAATAAATGTCTGCACACATTAGGGAAGGACATTTCACTCATGAATTGTTTCTCGGGGAGTAATCCATGCAGTTTTCTTCTCGTCTTGCAGGTACGTTTCTACTTTGTGTAACTTCTGCGCAAGAATTTTCTTCCATTGAAACTTCTTTGTATTTGGCAAAAATTGGTCCGTTTGTTCTCTTAGCATGTTTCGTCGGTTACTTCCTAGGACGGGTTTCTTGTAACTCATCAGTCTTGCTTTAAATACAGCTTGCTTCCGAATTCCGCCTTTGTCATTTCCGTTTGTGAAGTAATGTTCAATATTACCAAATCTTAGTCTTGTCTGCATTTTCTTTCGCTCCGCCTTGTTATCGCCCAGAGAAGCAATAATGAATTCTTTTGGGGATGTCTTCAGCTTCCACTCGCATTCTTGCTGGTGGACTCTTTGGGCTTCTCTTTTCTTAACTCTAGCTTACTTAAAGTCTTAAATAGTCAATAACTATAATGCAACTGACCGTGCGTGACCAGCCCATGAAACAGCCAGTGTTTCATGAGCCCCCGCACCATTTCCTTAACTTTACTTTATATTACATGGATTATTTTGCAAGCTAAATGAGTGATCTTGAAGAAAAGATGTAGGCTTGTTAAATTCCGACGATCTTGTTCTCATTTGTCACTTAAGATACTGTATCCATTTTTTTTTTTCTTCTTCTTCTTCTTCTTCTTCTTCTTCTTCTTTTTCTTCTTCTCTACCTCTTTGCCTCGGATATTCTTCATTTAATCCCTCCCTGTCCTATGAGCATTGTTTCTTGATATTTCTTGTTTATAGTTGTTTCGTGCGGTATTGTCCGTGCCATCCTCAATTTGGATTCTTTCTTGTTTTCAAGATTTCTTACTCTTGATTTCTTGTGGTTTTCTGTCTTTTCTTGCTTTGACTTTGCCAGGGGGACTAAGTGATACCTCGGAACGAGAGAGAGAAAAAGAAACACAAGGGGACGAATGAACGAGTTGAATATCTAAAAGTCATGTTTTATCAAGAATAAGCATAGCTGAAGAGAGTTTGTGTAAGCAATGGTAAAAACATCAAAAGGAAAATTCAAAGAAGCAACCGAAACAGCTCAGAATAAGAAATTTCTCTAGCTCCCGCAATACCTTCAGTGGAAATATGGAATAATTCAAAGACTGGACGCGAACGAAGTCCGAACGAGAATGGACAAAGATATGAAGAGACAGAAAAGAGAATTTTTACCAATCTGCTTTTCCAGAGATGTCAGTGTGATCTTCATTGACGACGATGAATTCTCCGCCTTATTTATCTTCGCCAAGAACTCTTATTCTTCTGTCCTTTTAAACTTGTTAATAGAGCTTTAAGATCATAAAAATCCGTGTGCATGAGAGGTCACCACGCTAACACAACAAAAAAACTCCTTGAGCTCCTCAGAAAAAAACAATAGAAAATAGGGAAGAAAGTTTTAAGGGAGTTGAATAGATCGCGAGAACATTCTTCTGTGTTTTTAAATTGGCTGCGCTTATCTTCGTTAGTGTTTTTTCTTTTTCTGTCTTCCTTTCTTCTTAGTTTTTCTTCATTCATTGTCCTCAATAATTTCTTTATCCTCGCTCTACTTCGTTTTTCTTCGCATTATGGTTTTCTACGTTCAACGTCATTGCTTCGTTGCTTCCGCCTTCTTAGACTGGTGTGGATCTTGCCGGTTTATTTTTACTTCAATGTTTTTAGTTCCACGCGAATCTTTTACTTTTATCTTGGTTCCTCTGAGTTTTTGTGTTTGCTTCTTTTCTTTTTTTCTTCGTTCTTTGATCGTTCTACGTCGGGACAGTTCTTTCTTCAGCTTCTTCTTCATTTTCTTCATATTCGCTTAGTTTTCACACTTAATTCTCGTGCGTAAGCTCTTCATTTTCCGATGTCTTCTTTTCTTGAAGGATATCTTCAGCATCAGCTGTTTTTATTCTATTATTGATAATTTCTGTCCTTATTGAAATGCTCACGAACAGTTCTTTGGCAAGGAATGTTAGTCATCCCGAAAACTAGCACCGCTTAACAAAACCATACGTAGTTCTTAAATTAACTTTATTAACCTTAAATCAAATAATGTTCAGTTTAAACTAATTTCTATTTAAGATTATGTTAACATTGCAAGCGACCAGCCCATCTGACAAACATCAAATGAACTCCCGCGAAACTTTAGAAGTACTCCTTAATTATATAAATTAGAGTTTACCCACCCCTCCCACCCAATACACCCACCCCGGGGAAAAGAAAGTGTAGTAAAAAACTCAAAAGACTCTATCTATCAGCTTAGGAGAATACTATGAGAAGCTTTGAGCCTATAAGCCATGAGCCTACAACACCGGACAGAAGTAGAAAATCAATAGTAAAACTATCATTACACGAAGTTGAAGGAAAAAAACTATAAAAATGTCGGTTCTAGAAAAATGTGCCTTCTAAAAGTGACAGAAGTTAGCACTGAGAAAAAGGCTATGTGCCTAAAACACCGGATGCAAAATTCGTTGATCGAAGAAAAAGCCGACTCTATATATCGCGCAGTACACCGAAATATACCGAAAAAACAGTTCGTCGATCCGTGAAAAAAACTCCTCATGCATGTCGGAAGCAAACATCTGTCGATCCATGGAGAAAAAAAAGAGGACTCGATATGCACCTCGCCAAAAATGTCCGTAGATCCGGGAAAAAAGGACGACTCCACATGCAGTTCACAAGAAAAAGTTCGTCGATCCATGAAGAAAAAGATGACTCGATATGCACCTCGCAAAAAAGTACGTCGATCCATGAAAAAAGTATCGTAGTCATTGGGCGTAGCGCGTGACATTCAGCCTCATGCTGAATTTGAACCCCGTCCCATCTCTCTCTTCCCATAGAGAAAGCCTGGTTTCAAGGTTTTCTTGAACCCGCAATAGCAAAAAGCGTAAGCGCTTCTGGCTATTACGAGTATTTTTGCTTAAACGCTCGGGAAAAAATATAATGAAATTAAGCACTTACCTTAAACTTGAACTGTTCAAAGTTAAGTAAATCATCACTCAATAAATATACTCTACCCATCTACATCTCAGCACTTGGAATTCAAGCCAGTTGGGACAGTACCAATTGACTTGAAGATGCAGTGTAGAGCGTTTAAGCAGCATGTAAAAATCTGAATGGACCCTGGCTCGCTCGCTCCAGTGGCAGAGAAAGTTCTGCCATTAGGCTGAGCTATCAGCAAACGGAAAACACCCGAACGCGACGACACTGCAGCCGTAGGTACGATGAAGTAACAGATCGCAAAAACCAAAGTAGAAAATCAAAATCAAAATTCATATTAAGCAGAAAAAGTCGAACCCGAACTGAAGAAAATGAGAGAAACGTTCACCAGGTTCCATTCAGTATCAGATTAATTACCACCCTTAACTAACCCACCCCAATGAACAAAGAAACATAAAATGGGTACGATACCAAGACCATACAGGTCTTTCGACGTAAGTTGACTTTTATACTTTGCTGTTATAGGCCATCGAAGCTCGAAGAGAAGTTGCCGGGGGGTGGTAAAAGTCACCGTAAACTTTGGCAAAGTTTATATCCACAAAGGAAGAGATAAAATGGCTTCGTTTTCCTGAGACAAAAAAAAACTTTAGAAACACTTGGAAAATCGTAGAGAATATTTGGGGAGGAAATTAACACCACACGGTAAGAGTTTAGACCTATTTTTTAGGCTTGTTTTTAGTCTGCGTAGAAGTCGAAATTAAAAATCATACAATTTCCGGTTAAAAAAGAATGCCGCTATAAAATAACGTCAAACCATTTACAAATATACAGCGGGTTTTTTTCGAGTTCAGTATAGCAATTAAATACCCGTTGAAAAATTGAATTTCGCCCGAGCGATCAAGAAATTGTTTCAGTCTGCTCATACGTTTTCAAATTGAGAAGATATGCAAGTTGAAAATTCCAAGGTTTAGGTTAAGGGGTTAAAGTTGAAGCGGGTACGTGACAGAACCTATGTCGGTTGTTGTTTAAGGAACACAGATGCTATGTTAAGCGAAAAATGTTTTCTTCCTTCTTCAATAAAAACCCGACAGACTAAGAAATTTTCCAGGAAACATTGCGACAAGCGGCAGAAAGGACGCATGAATAAAATGTCACTGAGGATTTAATAAAGTGAAAGTTAAGCATGCATTTTCCACTTAGCGAAGGTTTTCTGTGAATGACCTAAAGCCGTGTTCACACTCAACGTTGATTATGCTCAACGGAAGTATAATTCAGGCTATCATACTCCATTCAATTTTATTCAATTATGGTTCTGTTCACATCTGCGAAAATTCAAATACAATAGGGTAACATCGCAGCGTGATACAAAATGGCGCCGTATCGCGTGACTGCCATGATCATCATCACCATGCTTGAGGCGAGGAGAGAACAAAGGATAGCTTCTGAGGACAGAAGATGACAAATCCAAATCTTTGCGCCATAATTAAAGCGATTAGAAGTTTCATCTGCTCATACCACCACGTGTTCGCCATTCTGTTCAATTACGCACTGTAATTACTTTAAAGAACCCCTTTGAGGTTGTTTGAAGTAATTATAATCCAGTTATCATCAGGGACTGTAATTTAGTTGATGTGAACCCACTTCATACTTAATTCGATTATAATTCGATCACAATCGAGACCTAATGTGAACACGGCTCAAGACTCTTCAAGGTATAATAGTTTAATTAACGTACTTGAGTCCAAAAAGGCGCGAAAGCAACAAACACTCTACTAGACCTGAATGATAATGACTTTACAGCAAAGTCATTTTTCAATTCATAAATATCCGCTTAAAAAACTAAAATATCTTCAAAAACAGTTGTAAGAAAAACTGAACATTTCCTAAGGTAAAATTTGTTGTTTCTTTTTCATGCAGAACGTTCAAGGAGCGCTTTGAGTCGGAGCAAAACCTCTGCCATTGGTTTGGTTAAGGACATTGTAGAAGTGTAGAAGTGAACTAAATTAAATGAAAATCAAATTTACCTTGCTTCGGAGGTCCAAATTTGCATTAAGTCTTTGATTGCCGCTTTATTTTCTCCGGCGAGAATACCCACGCGAAAAGTTGCTTTATTCCTCTTCTTTACACATTCGGCCCTGGTTTTTCCACTTAAAAATAGAGTCTTGGCTCGTTCCACATATCGTGTACGTCTTCCTGGTCACAAAAGTTCATGAAAAATTAGATTAGAAACATTTTGACACAAAACGGCAACAACGTTCTGAGAGAGCGTCAACAAGTGGAGACATTTTCTCGAGAATTTCTCACCTTGAAGCAACATTTATTCTTTCCATGCAACTCTTCTTCTAGCATTACTTGAAGCTTCTTTTTGAGTTATTTGTGAATATTTCTCTTGGCTTAAAACTGAGTAGTTTTCTCGAATTGGGAGACGAAAAAACACGACTTGCCGCCTTCTTATTATGCAAAAGTGAATTTTTTTTAACTTGAGCAAAGTGAAAAAGGCGCGAATTTTGCACCGGTTGCCAAATTCTCTCATTTCATTGGTTGAAGAAAGGACGAAGATTCCCATGGGTTAAATGAATGACACCTGTCATCCGTCAAATTCACGTGGGGTGACACTCATTAACTGGGATTGTTTTCAACAAGCATTT
>NC_090881.1:27265322-27267822 GCF_036669935.1 Montipora foliosa
TTTTAGGGTCAGACCAATGTACTGCGGAAATACCCTGGATGAAAGAGGTCAACCTGAGGCAGAGGATCGTTGTGAGGGAGTAGGGTGGGGGAAGACGTGATCAACCGCATTTTTTTTGAAAAACTCTTCTAAGTTTTCATGGTCATCCAATTTCAATGAACACGCATGAAAATAAAAAAACCCAAATTATCGCTTTTTAGAATTCGCTCTTTTAATGATGACAATGGGGCAATTTGTGACGAAATCGAACAGATCCCGTTGCAGAATCTTGCATGCCCTCGCCGTTGGGAGGCAGAGAAAAGAAAGTTCGCCTCGTACTTTTCAAGAGAAGCGTGATCCTTGAAAATGTAACTTTTTTTCTGAGGAGGAAAGAGGTAAAACATAAGTAACTGTGTCTACAGAATATGAACAGCAGACGAAAGTACTTACCCAAGAAAACAAAAACAGAGAGACGCAACAAAGACTTCGCCTGTGCTCCCGACATATCCAAACAGATAAAAAAATTATTTATTAAGTGCTTCTCAATCAAAGAAAGATTAAGGAAGGCAACGAATAGCTGCCGCCGCCGGCTGCGATGCGAAAAAACGAGACGACTGAACTCCTCGCACCGCCGAGGTCCCGTAGATTGGTAACCACGTGACAGGGTACGGGAAAACACTCTGACCAGGGTGGGAATTGAACCCACGACCTTCGGGTTAGATCTCCGCCGCTCTACCGACTGAGCTACAAGGTCAGACGGGAGCAGGCCGTGGGAACTGAACATGTTAAAGTCACGCCAATGAACATGTACAAGTACAAGGAAAGGTTACGTTTATAGAAACGTGGCCTTGGTCAGAGTTTTTCTCTGTCCTTGTGTGGGCCCATTTCCATCAGTAGGGCTAACGCTCACATGGTTCATATGGGATAGAAATCTAGCACTTCACATTACACTCTATTCAGTTAACTCTGTTTAAAATACAAGTGCTACACGGCCAACGTTTGTATAAACGTAACCTTTCCTTGTAGTGTAGATAGATGGCTATCATAAAACACTACTGGATGTTACTAACTGTCAAAAATTGGGATTCAGATGGAAATCGGTCATTTTAATGCTGGTTGAATTTTAATAAACAATTTATCATTCTTGATAATGCGTATGTGCATGCTTGGCATTGATCAGCATGACTCACTAGGATAGGGGGGATTTGGGGAGTTTAATCTAGTATAGGGTAGCAAAGTTCAGCTGAACTAGCTCTGGTACAGGCTAAGGGTTCCAGGGTCCCAGATGCACATCCTCACTCAGAAATTCCTAAAATCCACTCCCCCCAGGGGCTAACCCTAGGCCTAAAAGCCAACTTTAGGCCTAGGGTTAGCTAAATTGTGGGTTTTGGGTTACTTTCTTCGTTCTCAAGTTTTCGGAGTGTTAAGGTCTTTGTTTTCAAGAAACCCTTCCAATCAAGTTATCCCATTATCTTTGTTTGTCATTCATCTGCACAACTGCTTCAAGAAGCAGACAGAAATCTGTTGTAATGAGATATTTACATTTTAAAAGTTGTATGTTTATGGTCATCTTTATTAAAACGTGTAGGCCATTAAACAAATGAAAGTAATAAACTACTTCTGATTTCAAATATGAAAATATAAAGAGAAAAAAATATTAGCATGAAAGGATGGACTTGTGCTCTTGAGTGCAGAGTGAATGCAACTTGTGGATCGACTGGCTTGAATGGTTCATCTGTTTCCTTCTAGTCCTCACCGACTGCACTATTGCTCTGTTGCATAATTTTACTTCTTGTACTTATCTTCATAATCAGTTGTATTAATTTCTGTTGTCTGCTTTTATTTATGATTTGGAATTTATGGAATGGTCATATATTTGAACATTGGAAATTAAAATACATGACAGTTACAGATCATCACAGTTAAAAAGGCCCCGTTCAAGCCTGGATTTTTTCCAGGCTTTCTTTGCAGCAGCATAAGTTGCTGGACTTGCTGCTTAACTGCAAGGATCTCCAACTATCCTGTATTTCTCCTCTTATGTATTTTCTTAAATTAAATTAAATTAAATTAATGCAGCAAGGGCTCTTTTCAGTTTCCAGTATAAGAAATATAAATTATTATTTTATTATCCATCTTCAAAATTGGCTTACAAAATTCCTAATGCAAAACTTCATCTTGGAATATACATGCAGTAATCTACATGCAAGTTCATGCAAAATTATTATTACAATGATGTTCTTGAATTTTTCCTGTCACTGTAGGTCATCATCATCAAAGAGGTCATCAAAATCTAACAGGTGAACGAAAGAAAAGAAAGAAAAATGGGAGATCTCAATTCCACTAAACAACAGCCATGTTCAGATATTCCAACCCCTTTTGAAGGAAAATAGGGAGTGTTTTTAGGTGCTGAAGGCGCAAGCCTTAAGGAGGATCTTGGAAAATTTTGCAAATTTAGTTCCTGTCAAGTGGCAATTTCCAACATTTCCAGCATTTTGACATCATTTTTGGGGTATTCTGTAAG
>NC_090881.1:27272822-27315322 GCF_036669935.1 Montipora foliosa
AAGTGTGGCTCCTGAATACTATGGATATGTAAAACAGAGTTGGATTTCTGTAGTAATAGTCTGCTTCAATAATATAATGCATTTTTGAAAAGAATCACTTGTTTGTTGTATGTGCTCTCATCTACTTATGAAATCCTTGACTGGATGTCAGTAAAGATGGCTTCCTAAATTACAAGACAAGCAAGTACAAGTTACATTTCTATGAAACACCTACAGGGCTCAAGTTTATCCTGAACACAGATCTGAGTGTAGCAAATACAAGAGATATTCTCTTCAACATATACAGCAAGGTTATTTCATTATCTGTTGGTAACCCAACGTAGAGGCAAAAAGTGCTCTATATAACAAAATTTTGATTGGTTATGTGTTGTCAGACCTGTGTTTTGATTGGTTGGTAGGAAAAATGAGCGTGAATCAAGAAAATCTGTTTTAATCAAGAAGTAAAAAAAAAAACCCAGCATTTTCCTTCATTTGTCAAATTATTTTTGAGAAATATTTTATAAAAGTAATAGAGGATGTTTTCCATGTTTCCATAGCCTCATCTAAACACGAGGAGAAGTTTCGGGTTTGCATAACCGGACCCCAGCTATGGAAACGTGGAAAACGTCTTCTATTGCTTACAGTAATTGGATTTTTTATGTTTTTTTGAGACTGCTCAATTCGTTTCATTAACAAAGTTTCATATAGTATTATTCTCTATCACATACTGTACCAATGTTTTGTTGTCCTTTTGTAGATTTATGTGGAATATGTGGTTAAAAACCCTCTCTGCCGCCTTGATGAACCTATTCAAAGCGAGCTGTTTGCATCCAAATTGGATACATTCATAAGAGGTTTGACAGTCTTCAATTAAACAAGATCAAGCACAAAAAAACCGACCAAGTGAAGGAAGATCTTTGACTGGAAAACCAAGCAACAATAATTTAGTTTAAAAATCAATCAGTGTTGTAGTATATTGATCAAACCTTTGTCAATAAAGGGAAATGGTTCTAAAACTCATCATGTGCCATTTTTTCAGTTTACAAGGGGAAGTAAATAAGTCCTCCTAATTTGGTTGAGAAGAGGAGTTTTTGAAGATAGTACAAGTGGGCTGTGATAATGGAAAGTGTTAACTTTCTTATGTAATCTTTATTCTTGTGGTCTTGAAAATTTGTCTTGTGGTGTAGTTTTGTCACTATGTGGTAAGGTTTTGTCATTATGTGGTGAGGTTTTGTCATTATGTGGCAAGGTTTGATGGTTATGTGTTGTGTTTCCATCATGATGTGTTGAGGTGTTCTTTTGACGTGTTGTATTTTCATTTTATGTGGTGAGGTTCTTTTATCTTTTATTGACTTTCTCCCTTTATGTACAATGTATAAACACAGTACGTCAAAAGAAGACCTCAACAAAACATGTAACCGTCAAACCTCCTCACATCATGATGGAAACAACAAGTAACCGTCAAACCCCATCACATATGGCTTTCCATGTGAGGTGGCAAAAGTATTATTTGCTGAGGGGAAAATAATATTAAGTCTCCCTTTCTTTTAAATTTTTTTGTTTAATAATCAGCTTTCTATCACTGACAATCATTTTGTTAGGGGTACAATGTAGGTAGGGGCAAGGAGCTCTGCTATACATTACAATATTGTCATTGTACTACAAACTAGTCACGTTGTACAGCATCCAAAAATAAATAATATATAATTTTGCTTTTTTGCTTCGAACAACATGAATACACTTCGTAACAACTATCTCCATGCATTGGTCTTTGTTTGTTTTCCAGCTGGAGCAATCTTCTTGCTTTCTTTGCCTTGTGTTCCCACTTTTAAAACAGGTTTACTGGTACCTCCATCTGGCACCCCTGGGGGACCCCCTGGATACCTCACGGGAGGCCCAAATTGACTTGTCACTTGTCGGGCCTGCTGTCTGTAAGCTTTTGGATTACCCAGTTGTTCTGTTTGCTTTGTAGCCTGGCCTCCTGGTGGAGCAATAGGGTGACCATTAACAGAGGGGCCCTGGGTTTGAGAGCCTTGAACCTGATTTTGAAGCAAAAGCATGATGTCCTTAATTCACATTGTTTTTCTGTAAGATAAACTATGTTCACAGCGTAAACAAAGCTACCGGGTACATGATTTTATTAGATAGCAAAAGCCAGAGGCTTAAAGTGCCCCTAACCGCAAAATATTTTTTTCGCAAAAATGAAGCTTTGCACCTTTTTGAAACACATTGCAGCCATATTTTCCTTTTTCTAACAAATCCTGCCTCTTTATTGGCTTCAAAACTTGCAAAAAACCAAGCATCTTTTGTTCAACACGGAGTGAAAAGGGGAGTGGGTCTATTCCTGATTTGACATCACAATCTACTTTGCATGAACGTTTACAAAGAGTTAATGCAATGTAAATCAGTTTGTGACGTCAAATCAGGAATAGACCCACTCCCCTTCTGACTCGGTTGGAAGAAAAGATGCCTGGTTTTTCGCAAGTTGTGAAGCCTATAAAGAGGCAGGATTTGTTAGAAAAAGGAAAACATGGCCGCAATGCGTTTCAAAAAGGTGCAAGAATTGCGATATATCAAATGTGTCGAAGGGGCAACCCTTGAGATATCTTCGATTCCTGATCACTGGCAATCCCCAAAAGAGAGAGCTTTCTCCCTGGCCACATTACCACAATATATTATATTTAAAAAGACACAGAGAGATAACAACTTGATGCTAAAACTGTTCTAACCTGTTTCCGGGGCATGTTTGTGTCCAGACTTCTCCTGGCTTTACTCTCGGTCCCTGCTTGCATCTTGTGTGAAGCCTGGGGAGGTGATTCTTTTCTTGTTTTGTGACCAGGCCCTGATGCATGTTGTTCTTGTGTGCCATGCCTTGCTGTACTGACAGAGGGTTGAACAGGCATAGTCTGCTCAGTAGCTAAAGAGCCTGACCTGAAAAGAAAATAATATAACAGTACTGCTAACTTAGACTGCAGCCTCTCTTGCAATTTGTGTTTACCCGACTGTTTGTCAAGGATACCACTGGCTTGAAGAACACAATGATTTTTATTTTTAATGGGCACAAGTAAAATTTACACAAGGTTCCAATATTGACACAATGCTTGGCGTGTGATGTCTTCTCTTAGTGGTTTGCGGCAACCGCTGGAATTTTTGTAGCAAGCACCTGCTGGTCGCATTCTCATTTGCTTATTTGCTGGCCTACTCAGCAAGGTAAATTTATATGCTTTAATATTAAAATCCTTGATATCCCTCCCAAAGCAATTCATATTAGTTTCAGGAGTTTAAATAAAATTTAAAGCTGGTGGTTGGTTTGGTGAAGTAACTGTGTCATGGTTAAAATGATTAATTTTTTAATCTTAGGTTTGAAAAGGAGTTTTTTAGGAAAAAGTAGTTGGCTTCTCAAAGTGAAGTAGCTAATTCTTTTCGTTTGTTGTCTGTTCTATTGAAACCACTGAGTTTAGTAATATTTCAAAGACTGATGCAGAGTGATGATGCCTTGGGTTGTGGTTTCTCACAGGCTTCCTAATGATACTTCCTTGCCCCAAAAGATTGGGTTTACTTCAACCACAATTTTTTGAGAATAATATTAGTATTTACATTTACCCATATTCCCCTGGGAGGGAGACTTAAGGATGGTGCCTACTATTGTTATTGCGCATACGTTCTGCACATCTCGAGATACTCGGATTTCCTATGAGTGATGCTTCTTAATACAGGGATATTTTTGCGTGGCTCAAAACTATGGGGAGAAAGCAGAACTTAGCAAGTGCTCTTGGTACCCAAAAAGAAAATTGGGGGTAACCATGCATTTTTCAGAGATAATTAAGCTTCAATTTGGAAGAGAACGCCATACATTGCTTTGTATTTCAAAGCTTTTTACAAATATTGTTGATTGATTATCTTCGAAAAATGCATGGTTACCCCCAATTTTCGTTTTGGATTTCAATAACGCTTGTTAAGATCTGCTTTTCCTGCATATTCAGTAAACCGCGCAAAAATAGCTTTGAATTAGTAGGCACCGTCCTTAACAGATTTTACTCTGTCTAATGCCAGATGATTTTACTTGTCAGCTGGGGGCATCGCCACCATTAAGCAGTCAACTATGTCCTCTCCATTAAGATGATGACAAAAGCTCTCACATGTAATTAAAGTGAGGGTTAGCTTTGGGAAGATCGAAGTCAGCAGTCCATTGACAACATCAAAGCAAGTTTGAAAAAACATTATCCTTTCTTTGAAACTGCACTTAAAGGGGCTGTGATGTGCAGTCATTTTAAGCAGAAACAAAAGCAATTAACTTTGAAAAACGTCAGGCTGAACAGGTCTCAAACACCAAATGTATTTGCTGCTTTATTCAAACCTTCCCCCCAATACATTATTAACATAGTTATTTTTATGTTTTGTGCAATTTGGTTACCAGTTCCCAACTGCTGAATTTGGCTAAATTTTGTAACACGGCTCTTTGAAGTTATCTGTACCTGTCTTGTACTCCTCTGAGGTAAGCATACAGTTGCTCAGCAGTAAACTGGGGCTGACCAGGCTCAGAGAACATACCAAGCATGCGAGACAATTGACCCACTTGCTGAGGAGTCAAGGTGCCTGAGGAAGGGGGTTGATTGTCACTGTCCCTTTCTCTCCTGGGTGGGGTGTGAGGAGGTACTTGAGTTAATCGTGAGTAGGGAATTTGTGATGGAATCTAGTGGATTTAATAACAAAAGCACTTTTTAGCACAATGGCTTGTAATCTGGCAATCCGATAATTTGGTTAATTTACCATTGTCGATAAGAGTCTAGACAACACTGCTTGTATCAACTTTATCTTGTTGTAATGACAACTCAGAAATGCTCATTTTGGGAAATAAACCAACCAGATTGCAAGAAAGTTATAGACAATGCTTATTCTTTCTTTGTGTCACAATCTTGGTCATGCTCTGAAATAAACACTTTCTTTGACGTGGAATATTGTGGTAAAAATCAAACCCAGTGTAAATCAGTGCTGTCTGTACTCTTATCCAGAACGATATTCATCATCACAGTGGTCAAATTTGTTGCGGACTCATTCGGCGCAAGAACACTTTGACCACTGTGACAATGAATAACCTTGTTGATAAGAGTTCAGACAACACTGAACCACATTCAATTTGTTAATAGTACTTAGAGATGTCTTAGAGATGTCATCAATAAAAAAAATGAACCTTTTCACTTAGTAGCTACTACCCTGTCCACCACCAGACCATTTTACTTGTCAATGAGGGCCTCTTGAGAGGTGAAAAGGTTAACATCTACACCCTATCAAGAACTAAATGGTACACTGTACAACTTTTTCACCAGCAACCATTTTCTTCCTAAGGGTGACATATACAGATTTTACTCTGTCCAACCACAGATAATTTTAGTCCTCAATGACGTTCGATTGGTTCAAGGGTTAAATATTAAGTATTTGAGTCTGAGACATTAGAAAAAGCTCACATCTATCCTGGCTTGTGGTGGCATGTTAAATGTCGTGGGTGAAACTGTTGTTTTTGTGAATGCAGGTTGTGTTGTAAGCAGCCTTTTTTGTTTGGCATCCTGTAAAATAACATATTAATAATGTTAACAAGCAATGAACAATATCACTGCGCTCAGTATTACATTCCCTTTAACCCATTGGGACTTTAGTCTGTCAATGCCAGACGATTTTACTCGTCAATGGAGGAGGGGGGGGGGGGGGGGGGGGGGGGCGGTCCAGGGTGGTTCAGGTGTCAATGGGTTAAAATCCACTCAAAAACTGGGTTGTGCAGAACAGCTTTACTTCCTACTTTTGGTTAAGGGTTTTTGTCATGGCAGTGTAGTTCGTTGTGTAGTTTTACAAATTCCTAACCCCTACTCACAATGATGCAACTTAATTTAATGTTAACCGAGAAATAACTTTTAAACAACACAACTCAATCAAAGCTTTATGACAAAAAATATCTGTCTAGGGTACAAAAATTAAGTTTCAAACAACAGAGATAAAGTTCGAGAACGAGAAATGCTGTGGGAAAACCAGCCGCAGGCGAGTGTTTCCACAGCTTTTTTGAGTTCTCCCAAACTTTCACTCGTGTTTCTATAACTCGATGGAAACACGGAGTACATGTTTGTTATTTCTTTTAGAAAACAACATGACAAGAAAAAGAAAAACAACTTCTTAACTCTAATTATCAAAATGTAAATTCTCTTTGCTCATGCCATCACTACGCCAACAGCTCGTGCTAGTTCTGTGTCTCCATCGAGTTATAGAAACATGATTTTTAACCAATCAGCTCATGTATTTTCTGAGGACTGTTTTCTAAATACATGTACCTGATAGATACCAGGAATTGTTGAAGAAGCAGTTTGGTAAAGAGATGTAGACATGTGATATTCGTCACTCTGAGGATCTGATTGGATGGGAGATATCACTCCTGATGATGTCTGGCTGTCCACTATCAGTCAACAGGAGAAGAAAAAGCAATTTTATTATTGGATTTGATAACTTGCAGTGTAATGATGATGTACTGAGCTGGAAATGATGTTGTCATATTAAGAATCAAAGTAAAAGTAGAAAGAGGCATAAGATGACAGCAAACCTTTTTCATCTTCTGTTGAAGAAATTGGCATTAATCCATTCCATAACGGATCCTTTCCCTGTGAAAACAAAGTTATAATAATTTTAGAATTTACATTTCAAAAATACTGTATCTCTAGGGGCCGGTTGCTCGAAGGCTGGTTAGCGCTAACCGATGGTTAAGAGATATCAAAACCTACAGGTTTCCATGGTATTTAACGTTGGTTAGCGCTAACCATGCTTCGAGCAACGCAGGCCAGTAATGTTGATCTATTCCTGCAAGTCAAAGCTGCTCAAATAATGAACAATCTGGGGTCTCACTTGATCTCCCATTCTAGGGTTTTTCAATTAAGAACCTACTTTCTACAATTAATTATTATTGAGTAGAACAAGAAAATTCAGGAAAAATATTTTTGATGATAAAAACTACTTACCTCAAAATGTTGATCTCCAGGTGATCTTTGCAAGAGCTGTAAACATTAGAACACATTTTAAAAAGTATCTTTAAAGTATTGTTAGGCCTGGCTGCAAGTCAGGCGCAGATCCAGGATTTTGAAATGGGGGGGGGGGGGAAGAGAGAGTGAATTTTTGCAATAATGTAATAGAACCAAAGCCTGGTTGAGGTGTTTGAGGTCTGTGCAAGAAGAGGGGCTCAGAAAAAGGGGGGGTGAAAATTCACCCATTTCACCTCCCCTGGATCTGCGCCTGCAAGTGCATTGTACTCACAGTACCATAATAGTTTTCTCATTGCTAAGAGGCTGTTTTTACAGGAAGAGAAGAAAGCAGAACATCCTAGTGGCAGGTGTTTTCTTCATTCCCTTGCTGTCATAGAAATATAATTTTTGTTGCTAAACCAAGTAAAAAAATTATTATTGTTTTGCTTTTCAATAATCTACAAGTATATCAGCTATATAGCTATATGTACTTGTATGTATGTATAATAACAACGTAGCTAAGTACCATTTTCACATAGTGGTTCAATTCAGCTTGGCGAGATTCTTGTTCCTCCAATTTATCAGAGATATCTTGTGAGACCGCAGATGAAATGTGCCTGTAGAAGACATGTCCGTGTTTAACGGTTTTACCAATGATAGCTTTTAACAATAACAACACTAACAGCTAAGAAACTGGGAAAGAGGGAAATTTCAGTCCTTGGGTAACAAGGGGTGGTCTCCAAACTTTCAAGAAATGGGCCTTGAGTTTTGTTATGATTTGCAATCAATTTGCAAGTAACTTAGGGTGATGTCTTTTGCTCCAAATTTGGCCTAACTTGACAAAATAAAACACAAAAACAGAAAATTATGTGAACAAATAGCAGTTACACATACAGCTTCTAAGATGGTAATTTTGAAGAAGAGCTCCCTCAAAAAACTGTTTACCGACTGTTGGGCAACAGACAACAAACTGTCAGATTTGTTGGCCGACAAATGACTGACAGTTTGTGAAAGCGTTTGGTAAAAGTGGTGGCCAATAGTCGACTGACAGTTGGTCAACTGTTGGTGGGTAGTCAGTAGCCTGTTGGTAGGTTGTTGGCTGAAAATGGCTTAACTATTTACCGATTTATCACCCTCAACAACTGAACAAGAGAAAAACGAAGTACTGTACAGTCAAATTAATGTGTTGGTAGGCTCTTGGTTACTTGTCGGTGAACTGTTGGCCGACAGTTGGCCAACAGTCAGTTAGGGGAGCTCTTCTTCAAAATTACTTCTAAGATAGCTTTGCTATTACCAGTAATATCAATAATGTTACTGTATTAATGGAAGTTTGTCAAATTAAGTATTTGGGGTACTTGGAAATACCAGCAGAGTTTAACTACCTGTAAGTACATGTTAACAAATAAATTATTGTTTGCTTTGCGTCAAGAACAGACTTCCTGTGTTGTCTGGTTTTGCCTATTGGGCAGCAGTAAAAAGGAGTAGCTGTTGAATTTATTCTTTCTACAAGATGAAACTAACTAAAACCCAATAAATATGATTCTTGAATCTACCAATTAAAAGAATCTACTGTACATGAACAGCTTTAATCCTAACCTTGGAATCATTCCACCCACATGAAAACAAACAAATATCTTAATTTTTTAATAATATTATTATTGTTGGACTGATGGTTGCATTTATTTACCAGAACTATAAAGTACCTTTCATTGTGGATTTCATGAGGAAATACAGAGAGTAATGTGTTTTCAGGGTCAAGCGTCTGCTCCATGAGAGTGACTTCATTGATATCCTCTTTAATCTGATGAGAAACAAGTGTCATACTGTTACTAGTATTCTTAACTGGTGCACCAAAGGCCTTCCCCCAAAAAGGACACTATTCATCATTTATTAACAATCATTGTTATTTCATAGCACACTGACCTTAGGTGAATCATTTTCATAGCTACGGAGGGGATAAAACTCCAGATTGGACTGATCATGTGACAAGATGCCTTGTTTATCAGCATCACTGTTCATGCTGAGGTGACTTGCCAATGAGGACATGCCACTATCTGTCTGTGAGCAATCGGATGTGGTGCTGTACTGTGGTTTGGATGGTGGCAATAGAATGGACAAGGTTTTATCAGCTATTTTTGGCTGTTGCTGCTGTAAGGATGAGGGTAGTGTTGCAGCAGTGAATGGAATCTTATCTGTTTGCATTTCATTTTCCTTCTGCCATTTAAAAGATGAACCGGTATCTCTACTTGTCTTCATGAAAGAGTCTTCACCATAGTTGAACTACAAAAACCAATAGAAAGTAAGCGTTACAAGTTAATCAAGAAAAAACATCAAGTTAATCAAAGTGCATGTATAAACATCTGACAAACTTTCGCAATTCCTTACTCTGATAAACCTTGCCATATTAACCTTAAACTTTAAGTATAAATCTCTCTAACATTTCTATTATTCTATTTTCGTTTTGTTTTTGAAGAATAATTATTGGAGGTTGCGTGAATGGGATGTGCAAGGGCTAAGTTACTGGAGGAAAACTAGTCAGACCCGAGAATGAGTAATGCTCCCTCCCGAGGCTTGCAATTCCCTGCTACCTAGCCATGAGCCCCCATGCAAGGCATCCAGGCACCCACGTTACTGACAAGCAGTGGAACAAAAAAGAAAAAGAGAAGGACGAGACACCACAAGACAATCACCCACAATGCTACCATGACTTTGTGACTGTTCAAACCAATCAACCAGTCAGCCTCCTGTAAGGCTGAATACCACTGACTACTAACTACACCTAAAGACAAACATGCAGGCATTCGGGGCTGGACAACCTGCAAGCCAGCAAGCCATGCAAGCCATGCGAATTTCGCATTTAAGTCTAAGCAGCCATTTCAAATAGCGCTGATAAACACTTAAGTCTAAGAGTGTAACTCGCATGATGACTCACATGTGGATCGTCATGTTGGCTCGCATAACTTGCTGGCTTGCACATTGTCCTAACTCCAGGCATTCTGGCCCAGGTTGTTCAAACGATGGATAGCGCTATCCACCGGATAAATCCCTATCCAGTGGATAAACACTAGCAAAACCAATTGCGCATAGATCCAATGGATAGTGTTTTATCCGGTGGATAGCATTATCCACCTTTTGAACAACTGGGGCCTGGTTTACTCTTTGTTGTTAACTTTGTTAAATTGCCTTTAATCAAATCAAAACAATTAGAAATATACAATGATACCTGCTGCATTCCTGAGATGGGGTCTGGTAGTTTAGCAGTACTTGACTTTAAAAGCTTTACAGCCTCATCACAGTGAGACTGCATCATCTGCTGCAAACGGAGGGACAGTGTCTGCCTGAAATTTAAACAAAAAAGTACACTAAGTAATAAGTTGAGGGAGCTGACAAAGGGGTAATGAACAAACTTGTACAGAAAGTTGTTTACACAAATTTGCATTTATTGTACAATAATTGAAATGCAAGTTAATATCTTTCATGCAACAAAAGAACCAGAAAATACCTTTCTTTCTCCATGTACTGTCTTGTATTAGCAAGTGAGGCCATTTTTTCTTGAAATGCACAGATTCTAAGGAAAGTGACACATTAGGCATTGTATCCGTCATGTTCAAGCATGGCCTTATTGCATGAATGTAGGAAAAGGTATACAAAATATATATATATATATATAACGTTTAGAAGAAAGACAACTTCACAGCGTAGCGACTTCAAGTTTCATGTTTGGACAATCATCAGGCTACAGATCTTACATTTGCATTCTAACTCATTTAAAGACCATTCTAATACTCTAGGGGAGCGTGCTATTTTAAGTTCGACAAAAGGTATTTGTTCTTGTGTCTGCATTTAGAAATTAACTCGTTTCTTTTGTTCAGTAGGTGGCGCGTATCTGCTTTTATTATGTACAACTTTTCTGTAAGGCACAGGTCGCATCTCTTTGATCCACATTTGTATGGTGAGGCGAAAGACTCTATTGCCCAGCGTAGCGTGTAATTGATGTTATTGTCCTTTAGACTCGAGATATGCCTCTATAACTCCGTCTCACTGCAGTACTTTTTATGCCTGAAGGATTTAGTGTGATTGTTGTATCGGGTTTTAAATTCTCCCTCTGACGCTCCGTAGTAGATTTTGGTGTTGTTATCGCTTGTCACTTCGGCTCTATAGACTATAGACGATGATAGACATTTGCCGTCTAAGGGGCATGATTGCTTGTTTCTGCAATTGCATAGCCGCGCTTCGTTAGGTGTTTTCGTGGCGTTTAATACTTTTGCATTGTGTTGCCTGATAATGCCTGTCATGTTGGTTGTGCAGCAGTAGCTAAGCTTGATTGTGTTCGTGTTTAGAATTTTGTGAAGCTTGTGGCCTTTGTGGAAGTGTTTCTTGATCAGGTAGATGAATTTTTTCCGATGTTGGTCTTGACTTGCAGGTTGTATGGTGGATTGAACCAGAGGATATTGCGTTGACGGTTCCTTTTCCGTTTTCTGTTTTCAGAAAACGGAAAAGGAACCGTCAACGCACGCCACGAAAACACCTAACGAAGCGCGGCTATGCAATTGCAGAAACAAGCAATCATGCCCCTTAGACGGCAAATGTCTATCATCGTCTATAGTCTATAGAGCCGAAGTGACAAGCGATAACAACACCAAAATCTACTACGGAGCGTCAGAGGGAGAATTTAAAACCCGATACAACAATCACACTAAATCCTTCAGGCATAAAAAGTACTGCAGTGAGACGGAGTTATCGAGGCATATCTGGAGTCTAAAGGACAATAACATCAATTACACGCTACGCTGGGCAATAGAGTCTTTCGCCTCACCATACAAATGTGGATCAAAGAGATGCGACCTGTGCCTTACAGAAAAGTTGTACATAATAAAAGCAGATACGCGCCACCTACTGAACAAAAGAAACGAGTTAATTTCTAAATGCAGACACAAGAACAAATACCTTTTGTCGAACTTAAAATAGCACGCTCCCCTAGAGTATTAGAATGGTCTTTAAATGAGTTAGAATGCAAATGTAAGATCTGTAGCCTGATGATTGTCCAAACATGAAACTTGAAGTCGCTACGCTGTGAAGTTGTCTTTCTTCTAAACGTTATATTTGCTCTACTTCACGTATCGAGCACTCTGCAGCTAACTGGAACCCCCTACTTGCGCTATATATATATATATATATATATATTTGCATGTCATTGTTCTTGAGCAACTTTCTTTACAGGGTAAGGGGGCAATGAACCAATCAAGATCACATTAATTAACTTTACTGCATACTCAGAGCACAGGAAAATGATAAACTATGCACATGCAGGGGGCAAAATTAGTTAGAAAATTATATGGGAAACTTGTTGAATTTCAGTACTTGTCTACAAGTATGCAGGAAGTTTGGTACATGAACAGCAATAATTTGGCCCTCCAGTTTCCTGCTGTGCCTCACAAGAAATGCATCCAAACTATTATTGGAAAGGCGTCCGTCCCTTCCACTGGTAACTCCTGTTGTGTGCACTCAGATATTTCTCTGAGCATGCCTACATGTGTAAGTCACAAAAGAAAGACTTCTCCACTTCATTCATTCAATGGGCTTAAAACGTACCATCTTACTTGATGTTAATATTGGGTTTTGTGTTGCTTTTAATCATTACCGGAAATTTTCTGTTAAGCAATTAGCAGCTTAAAGTACAATCATGACAATAATGATTATCAACACGCGTGAACGAAACTTAAAGCAGCTCTATATACCTCTCCTCATAATCATCTGATGTAGTTTTAAGTTTAATATCTTTTTTCTTCAGCTCCTCATGAAATTTAGCAAGTTGTTGTTGAAGGTCTTCTTTATGTTTGACACTCATCTCTTGCAACTAAAGTAGAATAAAGCAAGAACAACAGCCTTAAAATTAGTTTTGTAAAGTTTAAAAGAGAATTTTGAGATTTGAAAGCCCAAATTCAAACTTGATAATATTAATAAGAACACCAAAATGTTGGTGGGTGAACATTGTGCTTTATAGGTATGCAAACCAAAAGGCTCAGATAGTTACAATGCACCTGTTTTCTTTGCATTTCTCTCATCTCTGATTCAGCTTTTGACATTTGAATGTGTACCTCCTCTAACCGTTTGGACATCTGCAAGAGGATTAGGAGAATTTTCCAGAAAATGTTGTCATTTGTAAAGTAGTAGTTGTTATAATTAAGTTACCTATGGCAGGGTTCTCTATCAAGCATCACAGACGGTAAGCAAGTCAGAGAGTTCCCCTTATGTTGAGTTTGGTCAAGAAGACCAGATGTTATTGAAAAGAGGAACTTCTCCTTAGCTGTTGGTCTTGTAGTTGTTGAGCCCATGACCCCCCATTCTGTTTTGAAATCACCTTCTGCATTAACTTTGTTTGCAATTAACATTTATTTAACAATTACTGGTTATTAAAAAAAATTAATAGGCCAGGTAGCTGATCAAACAACACAAGCATGGAATCATTCACTGACCTCTCTCTCCATTTCAGCTTGTCTTTCAGTCTCCTCTTTCGTCCTGTTGGCTTCGTGCTTTGCTTCCATTAAGCGAAGTTCCATTTTTAAGCTCTCCTAAGGGTTCAAGTAGCAACATACACATACTATGTGTCTTACCTTTCAAAGCCGACAATCTTTGTCCAATAATAAATAATGTAGATTATTTACTCAATTATTAAACACCAAAACACGTTTTAAAAAGAACATTCCCATGCAGCATTCATTCTTGAAAGGGCAAAGTTATTTCAAGGGGTTGTTTAATCTAAAACCATATTTCAGAGTTAAATCAATGACAACAACAATGGTATTAATTACGTTTTAATTTTGTGGGTATATACAGTAATTTGAACAAAACAGAACCATGTTTTATAGTTCTAAAGTCAAGCTAATTTTGCTGAGAAAATAATTGTAATAATAATTATCATTAGTTGCCGTCACACTTGAGAAAAACACAGTGAAACACACTTGAGAGAAACACACAAGTAGTGTTGACGCTACTCTAGTGTCAATGCAGTGGTGTTCTGAATCTCACGGGAAACACTGAACAATAAAACCTCACTTTAACAGTCTAGTGCTAATTAACTCCCTAATGTGACCACACCCAAATGTTGTCTTGCCTGAGTAGAAGCTGCATTCTTCTAATTGGGTGTGGTGTTTGTTCGAGGGTACAGTAGTAGTGTGTAATTGAGTTAATAAGGTACTCTTAAAATGATGTTCTATTAGTTTGAATTAAAGTAGAATTAAAATAAAGAGAAATTTTAGTGTCCATTAAAATGTTATCTTTAAGTCTCTGTCAATTACAAATTTGTTACATGTACTTATTAGTCTCTTTGTATTTTGTCCAACAAACCTAATTGCCAGTAAAGTGGACATTACTGGAAACTCCTTAGCTTGTAATATAATGCTCTTTAGGTATACATTATTAAATGACTAATTAATGCAGGGTTTTGGGTTTGATTACCACTGTTTTCAGACTGTTGCTTGGGGTTAGGGTAAGAAGACCTTTGGGTTCTCAGATAATAATAATTATTTTTATACAGTTAATAATAAATTATAGCAGCCAATTTGGATGGTTTCACTGATTGTAAACACTTAACATTTACAGCCTTTCAAAGACTACTGTTACTGTTACAGTAGATTACATTGAATTACAAGTTGTACTGTACCTTTTCCCTGTTGCTGGTATCAAGCTCCATTTCCAGTCGCTGAACATCTTTCTGGACTGAAGCAAGAACTGCTTGGCAATCCTGAAAATCCATCAATCGAAAATTGAAAATCTATTTAATTTAAATATAGAAAAAAAAGACTCCAAAAAAAAGCATGCCGATAAAAGTCTTCCCCAAATAATGAAGTAGCTTACATTTCCTTTCTGTATCTCCTGGTTCAGCCTTTCCTAAATGAAAAAGTAATACACAATGTAATTTATTAGTTAGTAATTTGTGAACTACACATGCAATTATTTATCTCTTTTACCGGTACTTTTAGATGCTCTTTTCACACTTCATTATTCTTCAAAGTGTGATTTGCCATTTAATGAAATGTTTTGTTTTCAAAAATTGATGATCTCACCTTGTCTTTTAGCAGAGCCATCTCATGCTTAGTTGTAAGATTAGCAATTCTTGCTTCAAGTTCTTCAACAAAGCTTGATTGCTGAATGAGAACAAAAGTGACATATGTGATAAATTCTGAACATTTCCACTTTTTGCTGTGAAAACTGGATCCCTCTATTGGAATGGTCTAAGCCATTACGGGCATCACAACTCAAGAGAGGGTTTCAAACTGAAAGGATGCATTTCTCAAACAACGGAGGGTCTCCACACTTGAAAAGGGCTTCCCTAGGTATATGAGAGGTCAATAAATGAAGTGATATATGAAATGTATCGAACTGCAGATATGAAATCAAGTGAAGCTATATGATCCTCCCAGTTATGAAGTCACACAATTTTAGCAATTGCATAGAAAAGCCTGAAAATTTCAGGACTTCAATGGGGTTTGAACCTGTGACCTCAGCTCATGATGCCAATGTGACATTTCATAGCTCAGTTGGTTAGAAGATCGCATCGGCATAGAGTGGTCACAGGTACAAACCCTTTGAAGTCCATTCAGGCTTTTCTACACAACTGCTAAAATTTCGTTCATAACTGTGATGATCATGGCTTTATTTGATATGAGAGTTGTTGGCACAAAAATCAGTTGGTGGACTAACAGTCCGTATACATTTTTTATGTTTGTATTCAAGGGATTACAAGGTAAGAATCAAAGCTGGTGGTGAAGAAAAACACTGACCCCAAGTCCATTAACAGTAAATAAAGCGGAATATAATGGAATGAACCTGAAAATACAAAAATTTGGTGTTTTAGTTAGCGCCGACCGATTTTCAGTTGTTTCTGTTGTGTCATGTGATTCCCTTAGGGAATTGCGTGTGTTTTCGCCTTTTGTAACATTTGGAGCACTTCACAAGAAAAATTTGACAAGTATATCCGTCGCTAAATGAATAATAATTATTTGTTGTGGAAGTAACATTTTTTTCATGAACAAATACAGTAGCAAGAGAAACAGAATGTTATCCTATTATTTTATTATTCTATTGTTTTAATGGTATTTTCAGGGTAGTCCATTTGAGTAGTCCATCGCGGTAGTCCATGGACTGGGGGTCAGTGTTTTGTCTACTATCATCAGAACAATTCCCCCATATTTGGCCATATTTGAAATATGTTATTAGTACTGTGTCTTACTACATGATTATAAATCTTTCTTGGGTTGCATGTCAAGTTCTCACATTTTCTGCAGTCCCTTTGTGCGTTGCCTTCTCTATAAGCATATTTTCTTTAAATGTTAACTTATCAATAATTTGATAGCTCTGTCAGTGTTTATTTTCTCTCACAGTTTACATAGCCATAACAGGTTTTCCTTACTTTCTTCAGAGCTTCATCAGCTTCAGCATATTTATTTTTTACTTCTTCCAGCTCCTTTTGTAAACTCTCTTGTTCTCTTTCAATTTGAGCAACAGTGTCCCTTTCTTTTGAAAGGCATTCCAAAAGCTTTGTCCTCTCCTCCATCTGTTGTTTGAGCTAAAAACCATTGGAAAAGAAATGTTATAATTTGTTTAAAACAGGGGGAAATCTTCCAAGGACAAAATGAGTTATGATATAAGCACTTGACATTTTTCCTTAACTACATGTTTTATTAAACACAGGCCTGACCAGAGTTTGGCCTGACTTCCAATACAGTATATTGTAACACACCGACCAACAGAGCTGATGAAGCTGTTGGACATAAATTATTCAAGGGAAAACCTCAGCCTTTTTCACCTGAGTCTGCTTTTCTTTTTCAGCTTGTGCAGCTTTTTGTTGTTCTTTAGTTAAGGCTTCCACTGCTTGTGCTAACTCCTTCTCAAACTGTAACAGCATCTGCAATCACAATCCTAAATTCAACAAACCTACTTTTGAAAACAAAAATAATGTAAGCACACATGTGTGGAGCGTTCATTACATGTATTCATGTCAACAGGGTCAGCTCTTGGAAAAAAACCAAACTCATACACAAAAGATGAAAGAGAGAGGTCAAAAATATTTTTTCTCTCATGACAGTAACTAATTTTTTGGCTGGCCATCTTTTTTAATACTACCATTTCCACACTTATCCCAAAAAGGTACACTGCCAAAAATCGGCTGCAATTTCCAAAACAGACAAATACAATACACTTACAGTTGTACAGTATCAGAGTATTCAAAGACAGACTTCACTTAGCAATTAGAGAAGGAAAACAACATAGATCTATAAAAACAGAACCGTATGTCTGCACCTCTTGCTGATGTTGCTGTGACAGCTCGGCATTTTCTCGTTCTACTTTCAGCTGGTTTATGATAGCCACTTTTTCACCTTCATGTTTTTTCCAGCCATCCACAACCTTGGCCAGAGTCTGAATAACAAAACAAAAAATGAAATTCACCAAAACTATGTACAAGTTAAAAAACCCCACTGTTCTCTGTGCTAATTCTTTCTCTCCTAAGAAACCGGTTATTTGTCACATTTACATGGGGGTTGTCCAAAGTTAATACATGTAAGTAACTTAATTCAGTTGATTGTCCTCTTAGAAATCCTGTCTGAGGCTTCTAACAGCATGCTGCATTTGCACCATCCTGGGTGGGGCATCTGTTTTTTTTTTTTAAACAGTTCTTAGTAGCCTCAGGGTGAGAAGATTCTGTTCCAGAACCATAGGGATAAGTGTTGACAGCACCAACCCTTCAGTCCCACACTGAAGTGATGCCGGAGTTGCCCTAGCTTGGGTGAGAAAAGGTGGCACATCCACTTTCCCTTGCTGGTCCATCCTTCTAGGAGCTTGGCATACAAATCATGTACATCTTGCTCAGAAATGGAGAGACTGAATATGTTCAAAGGTTCAATACATCACTAAATTCAATATCTATTCTTTTAGAAATTATGTCAAACAGCAGTCAAATTGATCATTAAAGCCAACTAATGAAGCTCCTTTGGACAGTCAGAGAGGAAAGCATACCACCCTCAGTCATGCAACGAGACGTGTAGGTACACACTGCTCAGGGCAGCTGTGCTCTGTCTGGCTGGTCAGTATTCCACTTGCAGTCACTAGCCTAGCCCAGTGACTGGCCTCACAGTGGCAGGCAGCACTCGGGTCTTGCACGACACTCTTGGGTCAAAAACTAGTTGAACCTGGATGCATAACAGGATAAACTACTGTAACAGCAATTTCTATGCCTCAAAGTTGAGAGGAACCAGACTCGGCTTGACCCATTCAGATTACCCATGAGCACCCAGCTTATGAAATTCAATACCTGGATGACTGTTTAATAACCCAGTTGACTCCTGGACCAGCCCCCATTGACGAGTCAAATCGTCTGCTGTTAGACAGTGTAAAATCTATGAAGACTTACCCCCAGAAGTCAATGGGTAAAACGCCTTTTTTTGAAATACGGTAGTAGAAATAACGTATGAAACTTATAAATATAGTTTAAGAGAGGCAGGTCTAAAACACAGGTCACATTCTACAGGTCAAGTCCCAGATCCATTAATAAACTTAAAGCAGAAACCCATAAGGGTTGATAGAAACGTGTAACGGCCCCTTGTGTGCTGGGAAACAAGCTTCTGAATATTCAATTTGCTAAGTACCATAAATTATTTGGAACAACAAGAGTGCAAGGTTTCCAAATATGGTACTTAGCACTGAAACATTCAACCAATCAGTTCGCACTGAATATTCGGAAGCTGTGAACGTGCGTTACAGGTTTCAACCCTTATGGGTTGCTGCTTAAAGCCAATAGTTTATCTTAGACCTGAAACAGCGTTTTTGTATAGTGATTTGGGCTAGAAGACACTCAATTGGTGTTGTTTCTTTATCTGTAGCACAGTACACTGTAACATGTATGTTACACTGGCCTGTAACCAGTGCCCTGTGTTTTAGACCTGCCGGTTTTATTAGGAGAGCATATATGTAGTACTTTCAGGAAAATGTGTTTGAATCATTGCAAACCTTGTCAAGTTGTTCAATCATTGCATCTTTTTTTCTATCAGCAGAAACAGCAACTGCTAACTGCTGCTGGCTTTCTAATAACTGAAAAAAAAACCTCACAAACTCAAATCCCAGTATGAAATACTGCAAGACATGTGGGTGGACAAACTCATGGCATCAACATATATTATTGCAAAAAGTCAAGCCAATTAATATCCTTGTACATTTTAAGAGATTTTACATTTGATCTATCTTTACTTCCTGTTATTTGGTTTGATTTACAGTCTTCCTACAGTATTATTTGTACTGTTGCAAAGAGCACTTATGCTTATAAAGCTATAAGATTGAGGATTTACTTAATAAGTGATCAGCACTTTGCCAACAACTAGGCTGTCAACTTCTTTAATCTTAGCAACAAATGGTGTACATCTGCAAAATTGTTGAATACCACACATATAAGGAAAAATTTAATACATCATGAACACAATTAGGCTTTAACATCACGTTGCTTTCATTTTATTTGAAGATCAAGGCACTGTTTATTAATAAACAATAAATTGTCTGTGATTCTATAAAACAAATTAACTTTAAGTGTCCAAAAATAGGTCCTTACTGTATGATGCTTATGTATAATTAAGGCTCTTCGATATTATTTTTATTGTGGAATAAAGCTACATATAAGCTTAAGATCATTTCATAGTAATAATTATTTATCATAATGATATATTAATTTTATTGTTATTCTTTTTCATTATGCCATTAAGCAATACAATGCAAAGGAGCAAAAGACAAATGAATGTGAATTAAGATACATCTATTACAGTGTAACAACTTACTTTTCCATGCAACTCTTGAATCTGCTGTTCACAATGCTAATTGTAAAAATAAAGAAATAAAATCGTACAGTATAATTTATACATGAAATTCAATAGTTTAATGATAATATCAGTAGAAATGAAGTTTATGTACATTTAATAACTAACGTTTTCTCAATGCATATCTTTGTAGAGCGTCCAGGTTGGGCAGTGTCAGGAAAAAGGATAGAACTGCATGTTTTTCCACTGATAGGGGTTGTCAGAATGGAGTTATTCCAGTGCAACCATTCACATTTTTGTTCCAGCCTATTCCAATGTGTTTAAGTTCAAGTTAAAAATGTTTTCATCCTAGTTTGCAAGACTGAGTCTCTAACTGTTCAAAATAGTGAGAAAAGCTATTGTAGCTCCAGATTCAGCTTCATTTCATGACATGACACAAAGTGAGAGGAAAGCCACTAATTGGATGGGTATGCAAGAACAACCCTACATACAGTACATGTATGGTTTGCAGACAATCACAGCTAAACGTTCAAACATTCCTGACCAGTCTTTAATAGTTGGTTTGGTGAATAATTATTTTTTGTTGAACAAACCTTTCTTCTGAATCTCTCCCTCTCAACTTGCTCCCTCAACAGAGAATTCTCAGACAGAAGGCTCTTATCGCTAGATGCTTTATTACTTTGGAATGATTTCAGCTTTCTGTCATCTGCAAATGATACCATCTGTCTACCAGTCTGATCTCCATTTTGGAAAAGGACCTGCCAAGAATGCATGTTCAAGGAACAAATTGTAGTGACAAAGGTGGGTTTAAACAAGTGAAATTATAACCATAAATATATAAACATAAAAATTTAAGCAAACTTGCTTCAATAGAAAAACCCAGGAGTAACATGTCAGCTTGCAGATACACACACATATATAATTATATATATATTAAATTACTGAGTTATTACCGGAACTTCTGAAAGTGGTGAGGAATTTGGCAAAAGTCTGTGAAGCAAAGCTGTTGTATCCACGCTCACAACAGACTGTTTGTCTTCATCATTTTCCTGAGTTTCAAAATCTGCCATAAACAAGACACAATGTACGAATCAAAATATTAAACTAACTTCTCATCACAAACTATTTTGGTAATTATTTCAATAATTATTGAAAACGTTCATCTGATAAACTTACATGAAAGGTGTGATGTGCATTCTAAAAGCCTACATTGTAGGTTTTTATATTTTAAGGTGAGCCAACTGCCAGAATCTCATTATTTTTAATGTGATTCTGGCAGTTGGAAAACTTATCGGCAGTTTTTATTATTATTTGAATTACTTAACTCAAGCTTCCTTATCTAATGATACACAGAGCTGTCTCTATTGGTACATACTGGATCCAACAAGAACAAATGGAATGAAAGAGTTTTACATGATGAAGCAATACATAACAGTCCTGTAACTAGCCTGCAGCTGTGCTTGGCACACCATCAAATTCTCTGTCATCTGAGAGCCCTTTGCAGTTCTGTAGCATCATGTGCAGATGCCCTCTCACTTGTTCCATCTCCTGAATGTCAGCATTTGTCACACTACTGTACTCCAATGCTTCCTGAAAACAAAGTTGTAAAGGAAAGTAATTACTGAATTATGGTTATGGTTTGGGTTTAGGATTTATATCTGCACATATCACATAGTCTCATGGCAGTTTAAAATTCTTTCTCTAGGGTGAGATCAGATGTCAGATTGTAAAAGCGCCTCTGGCAGTCGCTATCAGTCCATATTTGATCTCACTCGCCCACCCAACCCATGCATGTATGTGAAAGGAGGACAGACTACAACACTGAGGGTCTCCCCATGGTGTTGACAAACAGGAAAGCTTGTGAGACAGGACCTACAGTTTTATAGCACTTATCTGAGAGGACTTGAAAGTCCAAACATTTGTGGCATGTAATTTACAAAGCCAGTACTTTCTCCTCAGTTATTTTAAGACCCTGAAAGTTGGTCCGGCCAGAGTCAAACTCATGAGCTCCCGTATGGCAGCATGATGCTCTAACAACTGAGCCACTGGTGCGCATTAAAGATTATCATAACTTGAGATTTAAGCTTGTTGCTCCTTTGTTCCCTTCTCTATCTGACAGTAACCATGATGTACCAGTTACTCAAAGAGCACATAAATTAATCCACTGGTTAAAATAATAAATCCAGCAGAGTTGTCAATGAACTTAATGATCACCTGAAACATTTGGCAGTACACGTATTTCTTCTGACCTCCGTTAATTTTTCAACCTACAATAATTAATTTTTACCTTGATCCACTGATGTTTATCTCCACAATTTCATAAAAAATCATTATTCTATAGACAGGATTGATCACTCATCAAATAAGTGAGACCAGGGAGAACTTGTTAAGAATTTGTTGAAAGCCAGGATACTTCTTATCCTGGGTCATATGTCATCAAATCCTCTACATTTTCATCATGGTATTCCATCCAGTTTAGCCCTAATTATGCTGAGTCTTGTAGTGTAAATGGACATTTGCAACAAATGAAACAGTTGAGGATATATTTGCTAAAATTGCTGTAAGACCTTATAATAACTTTTTCATCTACTGACAGTAATCAACGTTAATACAGTTTGTAGGGTTAAATAGTCACATAACAATAGCCTACATAGCAGCTCTCCCTTTGGGCCACTATGCAGGCTACATAACCAAGTCTTTGAGGTTCTTTTCTTCATCTTCTACCAAATATAGTAGGAACTTCAGTGTACTTGAGGACAGAAAGAGGAAAACAATGAGAGTGGGCTAACTTTGACACTGTCACATGACATATTGATATACACGTCTCTTACCGAAGCCTCGTTGCTCTTCATGGTAAATCCTCCACTTGTTATCTGTTGTGGAGGTGAAACATCAGGAGTAACAGGGTTGAATAAAAGGGTGTGTTGTGACTTGACATCATTTGCTACTGACATGGTGTGGGTTATGGAGGAACCATATTTTGGAACAGATGGTGCTGTGGGACTGAAATCCATTACATATACACACAGTATGTCTGAAAAAAACAAACATGTTATTTACTGCAAGTCACGGAGGCAAGCTCTATTTAGAGCAAGTTTCAATCGAGTGTCGTAAAACCAAAACCAAAGTAATTACTTTGGCCAATCAAAAAGGACAGAGACAATCCAGTAAACCAATCAAAACTCAAAGTAATTATTACACGTAGCCAACAAAAAGCGCAGGAAAATGTGCACGTGTGATCATGAGCCACAATTGGTTTTGGTTTCACTTCTGATTGGTTGAAAAAGTGGCGCAAGAACTTTGAACCAATTACTGAGTGATTGATAATAATAATAATAATAATAATAATAATAATAAAAAATAATAATAATAAATAATAATAGAGTGGTTTTCAATTGAGTGTCGAAAGTAATTAGCAAATTGTTAAATGGTTTATGATTACTTCACTTAGTGAATGGTTCAAAGTTCTTGCGCCACTTTTTCCACCAATCAGAAGTGAAACCAAACCCAATTGTAGCTCGTGCGTGCACATTTTCCCACGCTTTGTGTTGGCTACGTGTAATTACTTCAAGTTTTGATTGGTTTACTGGATTGTGTCCGTCCTTTTTGATTGGTTTAAGTAATTACTTTGGTTTTGGTTTTACAACACTCATTTGAAACTCGCTCTGATAATAATAATAATAATAATAATATTATTATTATTATTATTATTATTATTATTATAAGGTCAATAAATAATGAATGTATTTTGATTGGTTCTCGTCTTTGATATACCAGAGCACAGGTGCATATTACAAACGTTTAATTCTTAATTATCTAAAACAAATAAAGTAATTTATGTTGCTATGCAACTGTTCAGTAAACAATCACAAATGACATCAAAATGTGGTGACTGACGTTCTTACCACATTTTGACGTCTTCTGTAATATATTACTGGACAGACACACAGAAACATGGAATCTATTTGTTTTATATAGTAAAGAATTAAAAGTTTTTATGATGACATCAGCTATGGGTCTGTCCACTGATAGATCATACGATTACGTGAGAACCAATCAAAATGCGTCCACTATGGAGATTTTTACATGTAGATATATATAATGAATGAAGAAGCTAAGCGCTACAACAGTCGTGATAAGCAAGGGAAACCGGCAACCAAATATCCGGTGTTGTGTTACCGGTCCACAGTATGACTATTCCAGTAAAGTTGAGCAAAACACAGACTGAGTTAACTTTAAGTTCTGTGAGCTATGCCATGAAGTGTTTCTCCTTGATTAACAGACTTATAACGCCAACTCTCCATGTACCCAGAACGAGTCAAATCATTGATCATTTCACCATCTGTATATATAAATCTTATTTAAATTATAAAGTATACAAAGGTCACCCGCGCAAGTTCAACTGAACATTTGCTGCAAAACCATAGGCATTAAGCAATAAATCAAAGGAGTTAAATAACAAGAACGCTTGAAAAAATCTGCAATGCGTGTATATCTCCCAGAATAAACCACGATTTTTTTCTTTAACCCAAGCTACACACTGTAAGAAGACGCAGTCAACAATGATCAGGAAAATGTACCATGCCGATTAAATGAAAATCCACATTAAAGAAACTTACCTCAACTGATAGCATCGAAGCAAAATTTGTCAGCTTTGGAATCAGAAATCACAAGGAGAAAAATCTGGTAAAGATCTGCTAACACGGCCAAGCGAAGCCAGGACCGTTGATGAAGACAAACAAACGTGAAACATACTTTTACGATGAATTTACATTTACCCTAGTTCCAGTCCCTTCTTAATGAGGCTGTCAAACAAACTATTCAATCTAGGGAAGAGAGAGGGTGGAGTGGAAAAGACAAAAAGAAAACAAACAAATAAACGAAAAAGTTAAGAGCTCCGTATCTAGTCACGACAATGGTCCGAAAAAGAAAATTATCACTCTTGTATTTTTCGAAGTCTGGACATTGATAAAGCCATGCCAATACAAAATACGACATCGTGATAATGAATAACGATTTCACCAGCCTCCCCCACCCAGTGAGATTAAGTCGGTCACTCGTTCTGGCGCGAAATTTGCACCGAGTAAAGTATTCCCATGTAAGAATCTGAAAGCGTCCCACACATTTATTCCTGCCAAAATTAATTTTTGTTAACTTTGCCATGGATCTGAATGCAAGAAAGACCGGAGAAAACGTGTATGAGGCGCAGTTCTTCGGTTTTACTCCAGAGTCATTCGTGAATGGAGGTAACACTTTGTCGTCTGGATGATAAATTTAATCAATGTACAGTTTCTGCAGTAAATGAGGCCGTGCTCATATATATTATTGATTCTTGTAGTTTACAATGCTGTAAATGACTATGTGCTTGACTGCTTTCAAGAACTTGAGAATCAGATCAAGAGTGAGGTATATTTATATTTGTTAGATAGTTTGGGTGTATTATTTGGTTATTTGCCTTTTGAGCTGTACCACAGAGCGCCCACATCAACTACCAGTATGTTTCAATAGGCCACTTCGGAAAATACCATAATACTTTTTGTTTGTCCCCCCAAATGTTGCATAAGCACTTGTTTCCAGTTTCTCTTGGGACTTACATTGGTCCCAAGAGAAAACAAAAACCATGTTTATGCAAAATTTGGGGGGACAAACAAAGAGTATTATGGTATTTTCCGAAGTGGGCTATTTGGAGCGAATGCATGGAAATATAGAAAAATCTCATTATCGAGATAAATTGCGATGATTACATAAACAAATTTTACCATAAATGTTGTGTATTGTAACTGTCATTCTCATGAATGAAGGCGGCAAATTTTCAAGTGATTGGAAGGGTTCAACAACTTCCCTTGTTACACACCAATTGCAAAAGCACAGAACTGCATATCAACCTACTCCTCTTTCCTATCCCTACAGTGCAAAATAATATTATATATTTTTTCTGTTATTTTTAGAAATTTACTTTTGTGTTAAATTATTTTACTTACATGTAGCCCTCAATGTCAAGCAGTGCTTCACAAGAACAACTTCATGCGGTAAAACAACAAAATATAATTTTAATTAACGTCATAACATACAGCAAATTGTCATTGGATCAAGGAAAGGTTACATTTATACAAACGTTGGCCGTGTAGCACTTATTTTAAACAGAGTTAACTGAATAGAGTGTACTGTGAAGTGCTAGATTTCAATCCCATATGAACCATGTGAGCATTAGCCCTACTGATGGAAATGGGCCCACACGAGGACAGAGAAAAACTCTGACCAGGGTGGGAATTGAACCCACGACCTTCGGGTTAGATCTCCGCCGCTTAGGCTGACTTTGATACAAAGAATTATCTAGCTATGGGCACTATATCAACGTAATATAATATTATCTGTCCCCCATTTTTGCTACTTATGTGTGAGATGGCAAAATGAAATGCATGCTCCATTTTGAAATGTCACAAAGTGTCCAGTTTAAGAAGTCTGGGCAAAAACACCTTTAGATTTTACTGCCAGAGTGAGGGACTTTAGGGGGACACTTTGCGATAGACATCTTGTTTCATGCAAAATCCTGGAAAGTTAGGATAGATCTATTTAATGGTGTTTTTAAGTTGTGTGTTTTCGTGCAGGAATGTGAGAAAATGATCAAGAATTTTTACGGCAGTATTGATGGCGCTTTTGACAGATATGAGGTGAGGGACAATTATTATTATTTATTATGTGGTAATGCAAGATCTGAAGGTTTTATTGAAAATTAATTCTTTGATGTTTGAATTACTTGCAGATCTATGTTAAGAAGAACATTTTAAAGATTCCTCCTCATATCCTCTTACCAGAAGACAAGGTTCCGTAATAAATAAATAAATAAATAAATACATTGTTTTATTTTCACTTTTCCATGTTTTAGGTATACCATTTTGTCTTAGTAGTCAGAGGCTAGCAAACATTAAATAAATGACCTTTGAGTACAGTGATGAGAGTTTCTTTTTGTTTGAATTTTAACTGAGAAGACGACAACAAGCATACTGTCTTTCCTTTTGTTTGTGAAGGTGCATGGTGGCTGTCACTACACAGCAGAAGACGAAAAGAAAGTTGATGAAGAGATTGACGAACTTGAAAGGAAAATCAAGGCAGTGAGTAATATGAACATAGAGCTTCCACTTCATTCGTATCCTACAGTATACCCTCTTAAGACAAGATACTCCAAAGTGTTTCCCAGAAAAAAGATGACCTTTTGGTTAAAAAAAAATTGGAACTGGTGCTGGGCACCTCACCAGAAATCAATGGTAAGTCTGCCAATAATTTTTATTGACAGACTTTTTAATGCTGAAAGGATCACAGAGAACAACCCCTTCCATTTCTCTGTTGGAATCTTGCACATAAACCTTTTCTGAAATCCTGACACCCTGTGAAATACTTTGCAGATAAATAAGGTTGGCAGTTCAATGGTCATGTTTGCGAATTAAGCCACCGACTCGTGGGAGTAAGACAATTTCAACTCACTGCCCAGGACTCACCCTTAGTACTAGTATTTTTCACACCCATTGAGAAAAGGTACAGCTTCGTAATAATACCGTCATACTTAGCTTGTAATGTGATTGCCATTTATTTTGCACAACAGGCACGTTATGTGAATTCAGCACTGAGGCAGGAAAGTGAAGAATTGGACATTGCGCAAGCACAGGTGATTTGCTGTCTGGTGTCCTTACTGTGTTTGATGATAGCCACTACACAGCTTGAAATGATAATAATTTATAAATTCATTGTCCTCTTTTAGCTTGAGAGTTTTTCTAAACAATTGGATGGAATGCAGGAAGCATTCAGAGAATGTGGAGGTATTGAAATTAATTATATATAATAAGCCTAATAATGAATGCATTTTGATTTGTTCAGATTTCCTATGATCTGTTAGAGGACAGATACAAAGCTGATGTCATCTTAAAAACCTTTAAATTCTTTATTACATAAAACAAATAGATGTTTTTATTGAGTTAGCCTCTTAGGTCTATTACTGAACAGATGCATGGCAACATGGAATATAATTATTGTTAATTTCACATATAACATTTTTCATATTAACTACTGTGGCTGAAGGTTTGTTGCTTATTTACAGGCATTTAACTAAAATGTCCTAAACAGTAAACATTCTCATTTGGTGATAACAAAGTACGTATATTTGTGATTGACTTTCCAAGGCTGGTTTAGATGCAATTATGCCAAACTTAATTTAAAGGAAGTAAAGTTTTTTAGGGTGCGTTCGATTGTCCCTATTCCGGAATAAGAATACGTGGAGTGATGATTTAAAACGGTATGTCTGGTGTTTTGAAGCAACAAGGATATGTTTAAAATAGTATGTTAGAGGTTTTTTACAAAGCTCTGTAAAAACAAAGGATTTCTAAGTTCTATTCCTTGTATTCCTATGCCGAAATACAGTCAATTGAACGCACCCTTAATTTGGCATGCTTTGATTAAAAGCTGCTTCGATTAGAGTAAAGCATGATTTTATTCTGAGAGAGTAAATTTGTTCCGATCTCAACTGTACCTGTGCTGTTTTTCAAAAGCAATGTTAGCTGAAGGAATACAGTTTATGGAACCAGGTTTTCCTTTTTAGGTGTCAAGCAATGCATAGTCTCCATGCATGAAAAGGCAGAGGAGGTTCATCATTTAATAGCCGAAGGAATCAATGCTGGAACCTTTCAAGTTCAGGTACTAAAAGGCTTGCCTTCCCTCTTGGATATTTCACTTGCAATAGAACTACAAAAAAGAACAATACAGGTACACAGGCATGGATCCAGGGGAGGTGAAATGGGTGAATTTTCAACCCCTTTTTCTCAGCCCCCCTTCTTTCTTTTTTTTTCTTATCCCTCGAACACCTCAACCAGGCTTTGGTTCTATTACATTATTACAAAAATTCACCATTTCAAAATCCTGGATCTGCGCCTGGTACACCTCTTAAGCCAAGACAAGCCTGCATAGGTGGAATTTGAAAATGGCTGCCAAAGAATCATTCTATTATCTTTGTGCTGGTATGCACAGACTTGGTCATTTTTGGTAGCCCTTATCTGGTGGAAGACCAAGCCTTGGTTGCTCAGAAGGTGTATAGCACACTGGATAAACCAACATCCAGCTAGTAAAATGCTATCCACACTAAATGAGCTAGTTAATGGATAATACCTTATTCAGTGGATAGCACTTCCACTCTTTGAACAACTGTGACCAGGACGAGGTTAACTATCAATTGAGTTATTTCAGTAGAGTTATGACTTAGAGTTAGAGTTAATGACTGCCAAAATCCTGAATTCAAGATTTTGGAAGTCCAAAATCTTGAATTCAGGATTTTGGAAACCTAACTCTAACTCTAAGAATAGCTGTCCTCGACCAGGACGACAGTAAATAACATTTGCATTCATGTTTACTTCTATATTATTTTTCTAGAGTCTGACTGCTGATGAGAGTTCTTCAGACACCAAAACAAAGAAAATTAAATTAAAGTGAACATTTTTTTGGCAAATATTTATTTAATCGCTTTACATTTGTGTACAAAATGTAACAAAATAGCCGACAGGTCTTTTCAAAAATCAACATGCTCCCCAAGTAAGTCTTTGTACATGGTCAGTTTTCTGTCTGGTTGCCTTAATGAATCCAAGAAATTGGAGTTCAGAGACAGCCTGGATGAACCTAGCGCTGTGTTTAAAGGTTAAGGTTATAACAGGCATCCCATGTCCTTAAAGCAAGCATCAACAAGAGCTGTTACCTGTAGTCTTAGGTGCTTAGCAGTAATACCTTGACACTCAAGAAGAAATAAACTCACTTCTGTTTACAAATCTGTTTCTTCTTTTTTTTGAGCTCACCCCACAGCTTCAGCTTTTACAATCCATGTTGAAGAAAACCTTGGCAAGATTGATTCTTCTTCAAGGGCTGGCAGAAATGATGTTTTCTTAAAATTACATTATTTTAACCCTTTAACCGGCTAGACTTGATATTTTACTCTGTCTAACGCCAGATGATTTTACTCGTCAATGGGGAACCCCTGGGAGTCAATGAGTTAATTTGGAGAAAAAGGATACTGCAGTTGGTCATCTGTCCTCTGTTTTTTCTTTGGTGACCCTTCCACAGATTGTTGTTCTGTTTGAGGATCTAAAACAGCTCTAAATGCCTGAATCAGAACAAGGAAACTTCAGTTATCAGAGCTTTAGTCCATTCAGTCTTTTAATTCAATAACAAATGCATGCCTTTCCCTGCATCTTCACTTCAAATCAAAGAATAATCCAGTCAGAAGTTATTATTAATAATAATGAACTTTGGTCAAAGAGCCAGTTTCAAGGAAAGGAAGAAAGGAGGTATTTATAAGAGCTATGGTCAAACTTTATAGAATTTGAACATAACATTTGCTTATAACATTAATTTGAGCACTATTTACTGTAAAAATAGTAGCCGAAACATGGAGTTTTATGCCCAGTATGAAATATGCAGTAAGTTGTGATTCAGATAATTATGTTCAGGTAAAAAAAAAAAATAAGTGTTTCTCACAGTGGTATGGCTCATGATTTTCTCCTTTTCAAAGGCATAGGTGGTGAAAACTACTAACCTGAAGCCAGTCGTAAAGATTGATTAAACGGCCACACTCCAAATGAAGTTTGTAAGCTATGCAAATGTCTGGAAATGTGTCCTGAACTGTTCCTACATCTGTCTGACAACACTTACACTGAAAATACAAGACAAATAAAATTCCCTTTGCATTCCCCTTTATTGAGATGTCCATGCAAATGTCCTTCGCGTATTATATTATTTTAACAACTAACACATTATACACACAACAAAAAAAAGCTTTTTCACCTTGAGATAATACTGTGGATTGCTGAGGGCTGTTTGGATAGCCAAACGAGGCATTCCCATTAGATGCTGCCAAAAAATGAAAGTTCATTTTGAAACTCATTACAATTCTCATGAACATATCAGGTCACTGAACCAAAGTTAAACTCAAACCTTTTTGGTCTCCAACACATTGTCATAGTACATAACTTCAAACAGTGGCAGGTTCCGGGGACAAGTTAAAAACTTTCTGATGAAAGAAGCAGCGAGAGAAATGCATTACAAAGTCATTTAACTGTAATACTCGTCTTTAAGAGAGGTCCTTTAAGATGAATGGAGTTGTACCAAGCTATAATAACCACAAGTCTTGATCATTTTTGGTAGCCCTTATCTGGTGGGAGACCAAGCCTTGGTTGCTCAGAAGGTGTATAGCACACTGGATAAACCAACATCCAGCTAGTAAATGCTATCCACACTAAATGAGCTAGTTAATGGATAATAACCTATCCAGTGGATAGCACTTCCACTCTTTGAACAACTGTGACCAGGATGAGGTTAACTATCAATAGTTATTTCAGTAGAGTTATGACTTAGAGTTAGAGTTAACGACTGTCAAAATCCAAAATCTTGAATAATTCTGTGAAAATAACTCTAAGAATAGCTGTCCCCCAACCAGTAAATACCATTTGCATTCATGTTTACTTTTATATTATTTTTCTAGCGTCTGACTGCTGATGAGAGTTCTTCAGACACCAAAACAAAGAAAATTAAATTAAAGTGATGAAAGAAGCAGCGAGAGAAATGCATTACAAAGTCATTTAACTGTAATACTCGTCTTTAAGAGAGGTCCTTTAAGATGAATGGAGTTGTACCAAGCTATAATAACCACAAGTCTTCGGATTCGTTCACAAAGCAACAGACATAAATTAAAGTAACAGCTGTGTCATAAGAATAGGTTGTAATGAAAAGCTTATGGCACTGTGATAGAAGACTTTGAAAATGTTCAGTTGCTTAAGATACTTGCAAAGATCATAATAAAAATAATATTATTGGAATGGGCATCTGGATATGTTTTAAAAAGGAGTAATGAAGGCTACGTATAGGTAAGTTGATGAGATTCATCATAGGATTGCACAAAATCTTCAAAGAACGAAAGCAAGAAAATTTGAGATCCTCAAGGATTTTGGAGCATGGTTGTTGAGATCTGTGTGAAGATCCTTGAGTCAGAAAAGGGAATTTTTGCAATTTTTTAAAAAACTGATCCATCAATCAGGATAGACGAGGCATATCAATAACATAAAAGAAAAGCTTTACCGAAACATTGCATCCAAATTATCCACTGTACTTTGCCTCAGTCTGTCATATGGTGACTCTCTTCTTTTCTGTTTTGCTGCACTCATTAGTCGCTGTCATGAGCAAAGACACATTACAAGTCAATAAACAGGTAAATCACCCATGAAGGCAACCTCATTCCCACAGTCTTTTATCTCCCCACCCCAGAGGGAGCAAGGGAAGAAAAACCCTGGTTCAGGCTGGTCATGTGTCTTTGTGACAAATTTTCCACCTTGGGAGCTAGGGTTCCCTGCTTTTCCAAATATTGTCGCCGCCAAAACGATGCTTGAAGCAGTGGCTGAAGCTTGGGGTAGATCAATCTCTGTTTTTCAGCAATCTTCAATGTTCAATTTCAGTGAGCAGTTAAGTGATTGGAAGCAGTTTACTTTGGTGGAGATGTGGTTGCTGTTTTGTCTATGGGGTACAGAAATCTATTATTTTTCACCTATTGCCAGCACTGCTCTTTGGTAAATTTTCCCCTTCTATAGTGAGCTCATCAGGAAAGACAAATGTTGGCTGCCTGTCCCTCTGGTGGTTTTTGTCATCTCACACTTTTTGGGAGACATGTGACAAGCCTGAACCAGGGTCTGCTTCCCTCACTCCCTCTGGGGTGGGGAGATGAAAAACTGCGCAAACAAGGTTGCCATGGGCTGTCTTTGTAAAAAGCTTGAAACAGTACACACCTCTTGAAGTTCAAATCTATTTGTAAAAGTTGAAAGTGCTTCTCTATGAGATGAGCTTGAGGCCTGTTCTTGAGTCTCTTGCAGAACTGTAAGTTAAAAACTTGAACCCGTTAAGTTGGATTCCATTGTTGTGTCTCATAATACCACGAAATTAGGCGGTCTTTTATATTATAAAAAGACTCTTCGTCATGCAACAGGCTGTCATTAATAAGTAGCTGCAATCTATTGCATTGGGTGTACATGAAGATAGACAGGGGTTGTAACAGTGGAAAGAGGAGCACTTAAAGGGGTTAGGTCACGCTATTTTAGGTAATTTTGTCTAAAACAAAGACGACTCAGCCATTTAAAAAAATTACATAGGAAATCTACCATACCATTAAGGTCTCGAAACTGGTGGAAAATTCCCTCAATGACATCTTTTGACTCCCTAAGCTTTTGACAATGGCTATGAAGTAACAAAAAATGCAGCAATAACAGAACTTCTATTTTAAATAACTGGAACTAATTAAAATATTTTGGCACACATGGGTACCAGTGTTCTCCTTATCAGGCAGTAACAAGTAAAATTTACAGCTTGTAAGAGCACTTATTACCGCCTGCAAACGCTCAGAGGTCGCTTATCCTTTGCAGAACGTCCAACATTAACCAAATGCTTTACCGGTTTGAAAAGGTCCCTTACCTGTTGTGCTGAAAACTAGGGAAAACCCTGGGGTACCAGTAGTTTAAAGTTAAGTATAGCATAACACAGAGTACAAAGACTGACAGACAAAACTAGGTACGGTCCTTCCTTTTGCTAATCGAGTCAAGTAACAGAGACATTCTTTGGAATGAAGCCTGCCAAATAATTGGCCAAGTAGTGTGTAAAGTACAGTATCATAGAGAAGCTATCATTATTTGGATTAAAAGTTCAAGGAAAACAAACAAGAAAGGCGTGAAACGTTATCTTGTTTGACCTATTGACCCCTGGGAGTGAGACTTAACAGATTTCACTCTGTCTAATACCAAACGATTTTACTCGACAACTGGGGGTGTCCTAGGGTGTTTGAGGTGACAATGGGTTAAAGTGGTGTTCTACAATTAACTTACAGTTTGGATTCATTTTCAATCAAAGCACTTCCCAGGATTTCAATACATTTCTCAAGAAGTGGAAGAAGCTCATCTCTAGAATACACCCTGTGGAGGAAAACTCAAACTGAAATAATGATTTCTCGGAGATTTAAACACCCAGGGATGATTTAGGTCAGTTTGTGCCTTTTTTGGAAATTGATCATAGACTGTCCCAGTGACTAACAGTAAAAATGCTGAAAATTGCATTAAAGAGAGAAAAAGTCTTAAAAATTCTCTTTCTAATAGGACGTTTCTTTGGTATTGAATCTGCACCTGTAAACTACATACTAAGGTTTTTACTGTACCAATTTATTGATCTCCAACGTTACTATTAATGTTACTACAGAAGAGAAACACACAGGTGCTGTGAACTAGATTTAAGTAAGTTGGTAAAAAGAACTGGAAAAAATATAAATTATTACTAATTAGATCTCACTAGAATTGATTGGCTCAATGATTGACTGAAAATAGCCCTAATTTTCTAAGCAATATGAAGCAGACCAATAACTATAATAATTATAATAATTATTATAATTATTAGAGGATTATTTTAGAGGATTACTTGCTTACTATGCATAATTATAATAATTATAATAATTATTATAATTATTATAATAATATTATGACTTGTCCATGCATTTTCCCATCCTGTGAGCATGTAAGCTCTTTGCACTGTGATTACTGTAGTTGATCAGGCTGTTTGTGACACAATTATTAGTGTAAACCCTCAGTGTTTGGATGTCACTACAAATTTGAATGTGTAAATTTGGGTCAATTCCTGGAGTCCATTATTAATAACAGTACCTCAACAAAGACATTGCTTCTCCATACTCTGTCTTATCACAGATATTGCTTGAGAGACTGCTTTCATAAACATCATACAGCTGTCACAATCAATCAGTTATTGTTAGAGATACAATGTACAACAAGTGGTAGACAAGCTCAATGGAGGTACTGTACAGTATGACAAAATGGAAAAAAAAACGTGGATAACCACTCCTCTCCTTTGTCACTGCATTATGACATAGAGAAAATCATTTCAGTAGGAAGTCCAAAATACAAAGTAGAAAGACATGGCCAGATATGGCGACAAGAGAGTGCTAAAATACTGCAATAATGACACAGCAGCACAACAAAATTAATCAATTAAATAATCCATATCAGCATTAAAAAATGCCACCAAGAGACTTAATGCAATATTGAAAAAGAAAAGTACAGTCAACCACAACCAAACGGAACTGGTTAAGTCGAGTAAACAATGTTTGAAACCTCAACCTCCAAAATACCAAAAACGTAACATTTGAGATCCCTGAAGGAAAAAAAGTGCTGATTGAGAATGCCAAACACAAACAGTTTTTTTGCAGAGAAGGGTTAACAAGCAAGGTGATGGGTGCAATCCTCTTCAAGCAAGATGAATAAGTTAAACATTAATTTTGATTGTTGCCTTCGTCAAGTAGGCCTCCCCTCTTTGACCCATCTTCCAGCCCATTTTTGAATTATTATTATTATTATTATTATTATTATTGTAAATTGAGAGTTTTTTGCAGATAAGAAAGTATTGAAGTCAACATAATTTCAGCCCTATCCAATAGTCTTGCAGTCACCAACCTTTAATTACTAATATTATAGTTATTTCCCCATTATTATGTTTGACCATGACAGAAGTCCTTTTTACCTTTTTTCCTAAAGGATGTCTTGGTAGATTGCTGGTGACAACATGCAGACATTTTAAAACCGGAAAGAAATGCCAATGGTATTGATCAAGATTTTCCAGCAAATCAGCTATCACATCCTAGAGGGTTTTAAAGCAAAAACAAATGACTGAACTCCTTTAAAATACAGTAAAACACTTCAGCTAAGGAATAACCTCTCTGTGACAGGAAAAAAGTGTTTCGAACAGAGCTAACCTTTGTTTTAGAATCTTCAAGTAGAAGTTCAAGTTGTTTTGAAGCTGGTGAACCTTCAACATATCTAATGTTTATAAAGGGAAATAATAATATTATTATTGCATGATGACTTAAAATAAATAATATTCTGTCAGACTGTGGGTGTGTGGATAGGTGCCTCTGGGTCTCAAAGATCCTTAAACTAAGATCACACCTGAGTTTTGCAGCAAATTTCTAGACTAGGCATATACTCACCCTGTCCATGACATGTTTAGCCTTTCTACTACAAAGACTCCTACTCTAATTAACAGTAGTAATTGCATGTTGTACACGTGTTTTGAGCACCAGTGGCAATTATTGATCACACAAGAACCTTGTCTGGATCCTCAAATTTCTGGATAGGTGTTAAACCATGATCCCATTTGATAGGTGATTGGTGTGCATTATAAGCAAATGAAGGCATTAGTTTTTAATTCACTCAGATGGAGGGATTACATTCAATTTTAACATCAGCCATTATATTTTTCAAGCTGGCAATATTTTAGAGGACCTCTACCAATGCATTTGATAATGATGAAGATGATAAACTTGCTTTATAAATAAGTGTCAGGTGTATTTAGCTCTGAGACACTAATTGGGGACAGTGTATAGAAATAAAATAAAATAAAATCAACTCAAATGAAATCATAGGTTTGTTTTTGAGGAAAGGGCAAAGCCGGAGTACCCAGGGGAAAACCTCTCTGAGCAGAGTAGAGAACCAAAAAACTAAACCCACATTATGACGCCAAGTCTGGGAAACGAACCCACACCACATTTGGTGGGAGGTGAATGCTCCACTGCGTCACCCTGTTCTCCATCTAAAACCAAATTTTATTGATGTGCATTCAGACACACAACCTCCACTCTGCAATATAGTTGCTCATTTGCAATTAGTGAAGATCCTGGAAAATGTCATAAATATCGCCATTCATTTAAGATCCACTGGTGTTTTTCACCACAGATCTAGAAAAAACTCTATCCATCCATATTCTAGGGTACTTATCAAAATGGCGATAAAACTGGATGGTTATCCACTGAAATGAAAACATTAAATTTTTATAAGTTTCACTTACCTACGGAAAGACAATGTTTTTCTACACATCTCTACTTGTTTGTGAGTCATTTTATCCAAGATATCTTTTCTGCTCTCATCTGAGACACAGCACAGCACACTTAATGGACTCTCATAGTAGTGTTCCATCAAACAAAACTAAAAGACAAAAATGAAATAAATTTTGCTAGACAAATCCTTACTGCATGGTGAGTGTTGTCAGTACAGTGTCATTTATTACTTCATGATGGGGACTATCTTAGTCTACTTCTTATATTCAGTGACTCTGAGGTGAGAAGTTAGCTGGGTTGTTTCAGGAGGCAAATAACAAACAGCGAAGCCACGGTGCACGGAGAATGGGGAACTGCACTATGAAATCAGCACTCCTCCCCATTGTCCGTGCCACTTCACTGCACGCTATTTGCCTCCCATGCCAACAATCCCACCAGCCACAAAGGCTAGGCAGAAGATGAAAGTGCAATTTTGTCAGTGTGGCTGAATTCCCCTGCTCTTAATTCTCCCTTTGTGCTACGATTGTATCCTTTCAATGCTTGCCACATAAACTGGGCACAAGCATAGTACAATTACTGTAAACTTGATAAATTAGGATTAATTTTTTTAAAGCGGACACAATAAAGAGATTAAAACCATCAATCGTAGCAGTGTTAAACTAAAAAAAAAGTTAGGTTTACCTGAATCCCTCTGGCAAAATTTTGTAATGAGAAATCATGGAGCAGGAAATTGTCATAAAGAAATCTTAAAACTCTTGCACCAAGTTTGAATCGAAACTTTGCAGTCATCAACACCTAATTAATACAAGCAGATTTATGAATATTAAAACAAGATCTGAACTCAAGAATCTTTAAATAAATTGATGTAGGGGCTACCGGTATATTGGTTTATTAACAGACCATATTCATATTCTCAGTATTGGACTGGAACTAGCTTGCAATGGAGGCTAATACGGGGGAATCTTTTCAAATGCAAATACTTTTTAATGTATTCCACTGCATTAGCCTCCATTGCAAGCTACTTCCAGTCCAATACTGAGAATACGAATATAGTCTATTGAATGTGAATATGGGTACAGCTCAACCACTCACAATTCAGTGTTCTGAGGAGGGGCAGGCAATATTAATGTTCTCAAGATGAGTCCACTTCTAATGAAAAAATAGAAATTTATTCACATTGAAGCTAGTGTAATGAAAACACAAGCCTTTAAATGGTAGGCGCGGTGGCCTCATGGTTGGAATGCTTGACTCCGGATTGAGTGGTCCGGGTTTGGGTCCTGGCCGGGGATATTGTATTGTGTTCTTAGGCAAGACGCTTTACTCCCACGGTGCCTCTCTCCACCCAGGTGTATAAATGGGTACCGGTGAAAATGCTGTGGGTAACCCTGCGATGGACTAGCATCCCATCCAGGGGGGAGTAACAATTATCATACTTCTAGTCGCTTCATGCTACCGAAACCAGAGATAAGCACCAGCCTGATGGGCCTGTTAGGCTGGTAACAGAGACTTTACCTTTTTTTACAAGCCTTTAAATGCGTCAACCAGAATCAAATAACTTACAGTCATGGCAAAGAAGAACTGGACTTAAAAACTAATAAGTAAAAGATCCCTTTCCATAATATCATATCATGATTTTTATTACCTTAAGCCACTGACACCTCAAACACCCTATGATGCCTCCAGTTGACGAGAAAACTTGTCTGGCGTTAAACAGAGTAAAATCTGTTAACCCTCACTCCCAGGGGTCAATGGGGTAAGACTGAGATAATAATAATTATCTCAGTCTTACTGTCTAACAGTAGATAAGTTCTTGAGAAAATGAAGCCCTTTTGTCAAAACATACCTTGTTAATGATCTCCAAGACAGAAATGTGTGACGGCTGAGATTGAAATCTTTCAATTGACAACACACTGGAAACTGCATGAGGAAGAACTCTATGAATGGTTGTAACAGCAGTTGCTATTCCAAACACCAGCACCAATGGAAGCTCACTCAAATATTGGCTATAAAGCAAATTTTGGTTTTCGTTATTGGGGCAAGTCATTAAAAAATAATGTGAATGCCTTAGCTCAGTAGAGCTACACCAATAATTCAAGATGAAATGAAGTCAAAGTATGTTATAATTTGTATAAGATTTTGCTCTGTGTTTAAATGTCAATCTTTACATGATACTAAGTAGGTAATCCCTTGTAAACACAGCAGTAAGAATAGGGCAAAAAAACCATCTACCAACTTATCAAGCCAAATTAGGCCTGTTTTAGTCAAATCTCAAATCAGTTTCTTCCCACGCACACATAGTTACTAAGAATGGAAGACAAAGAGCTTGAGAAAGAATATGCCCCGTATGTTCCGTCAAATGGGGAGTGAAACTAGGATGACCACACAGTGTGCCTGAAGTACCGTATACTAGGCAACTCTAGGGACATATCAACAGGTTGCCGCAGCTAATTAAAAGCATTTTCCTAGAAACAATCTCTATAGTTGGAATACGTTTGTTGCTCTTTCCAACTTTTATTTCATTCTATTCCATAGTTCATGTTCATGTGTCCATATCAATGTTCTTATCCAGTGGAACCTCCATGTAAGGGACAACCTCGGGACCCGGGCCAGTGTCCTCTGAATAGGGGTTGGGTTGGATACAAAGATAAGTATGAACATTTTTTCACGACCAAATTCTGTATCCCCTGAATGGAGGTTGTGCCCTGAACAGACGTGTCCCAAAGGAGAGGTTCCACTGTAGTGGCAGTAATAATGATGCTTAATGAAAATTATCTACGATCATAATATCAACTTTACACAACCATTTCATGAGCGTAAACAAATTAACCTCCTGTAACTTCAAGGACTAACATTTTTGCTGAAAATTACATAAATTACTTGAGATTTTCATGCCAAAAAATTTAAGAACTGTTTACTTACCTGCAAATTGTTACAAAATTCTGAACTACTGTAGGTTGGAAACCCTCAAAGTCCTCAAAGATAATAACCAAAGGGGGACGATGATCTGTAAAATAACAATCAATCAATTGACATTTTTGAATAAAATAGAAGTTAATGCTGGTAAGCAAACACTGGGTGGATCCTGGGGAGGACTGCTGTGACTTCCCATCAAATGTTTACCTTATTTGGCTCTTACAATCAATCTCACCACGTGAACCTTCCTGGCTTGACTTTCTCAGAGAGCTCAAGGTTTTTGTTTTCCTTCAGGATTTTCATCCCTCCCTTCCTTCATTTTACTTTCTGGTTCTTTTAATGTTTACCTTGCCAGCTACTTGTAACCTAGTCAGCTCTCTTTAACCCTTTGACTCCCTGAACTGGCCACACTTAGTATTTTACTCTGTCTAATACCAGATGATTTTACTCATCAATGGGGAACCCCTGGGAGTCAATGGGTTAAATTAATAAACTATGGGCAGGAAATTGCCCTTTGCTTAAGCTTCGTCAGGGAGGATGCATATTACTACATTGTTGGACTAGGTTGACTTGGCCCTAGGACATGCCAGCAATTATCCCTGCCTTGCAATACAAGCACGAGGCACTCCCTCGGCTAGGTGCCGAGGCCCCTAAACCTGTGGTCCATTCGAGTGTGTCGGTTGTCTTTACTGCGCACCCAAGCATTAACACAAGTTAGAAGGTCAGGATGATTCATGAATGGAAAAGAAAGCGACAACACAATGCATCAAGTTCACCTGAACAATGAGATCTCTTAGGTCGTCTTTTGGAGTCATCATTCTGGAAAAAGCAAAAGAAATCAAATGGAAACATTTACAAGATAAAACAAGTGGGCAGCCAACAATATCACAACGATACGGTACTCTTGTTTCTGTCAAAATGGCTTTGTGATTTAACAAGGTTAATTCTATCAGGGCCCTCAAAGGCATATAAAGTCATTCATGTTGGTGCTCACTCTTTCACATAGGCAGGAGCAGATCTAGGGGGAGGGTGTAGGGGATATGCACCCCCCTCTCCTTAAGATGACCTTGGGCTTTCTAATACAACTGGTATTCTTAGAGGTGCACCCCCTCCTAAGAAAAATCCTGGATCCACCCCTGCTAGGTTACATGCATTTACCGATCAAAGATACAAACCTGAGTCATTTTTTTGTACCAATGACAAAGCACTGGCATTGTAAAACTAGTGATCTTCTTGCCTTGAGGGGATGAAACAGGATCACCTTCATCCTAGATAAGAAACTAACAGTTAGTTAAAAACAACACAGTTGCATTTCTGCAAATGCATTGTTCAGCTGTGAAAGATTTTCTTGGGATACTCCTGTTTTTTCCAAAAACCAAAAACCAAACTTTGATCTGCTTTGATTTCACGTGATTTGAGTTGATTTTTTAGTAAGCCTCTCTGTCTTTGGCTAAATAAACTTGAGACTTCAATAACTAATGAAAATAGTCATAAAAAGCAAAATTTAATTATTTCACCACAATAGTACAATAGTACAATAGTACAATACAAGCGAAGTTTAATTTTACATTGTAAATGATTACCGTTCAAAGTTCACCGATGGAAGACGAAGATTACAAACATTCACAAAGTGGAGAAGTGTCTGATCTCCTAAAGAACTGCCATATAATAAACAACTTACTAACCTCAGTTGCTCGGGACTGTACTGAGGAATATTGGCCCTTGGACACTTTTGTACAGACCTCGCACTGCCATGACCTTGGGACAATATCTCTCAGCACATCCTTCATGCTCGGTTAGTGAGAGGTCAACAATATCTCCCATTTTTGATAATCCTGAATGACTCATAGTTCATCACTTACTTCCACATCATAACCAATAAACTGTGATATCACATTTTTCATGGTTGCCTTCATAACTGAAATAAAAGGAAAATAAGTTACCATTTGTTATGCACGTATAGGATCTTGTCCTTCTCAAACAACAATCCTGCAGATAATTCTTTTAGGATCACATAAAGATGGGAGAAGATAGGCATTAAGATTTCAATGGGAATCCTCAAAAATTCGTGCCAGCATCTTTCAAAGCTGTGGTGAAATATTCAGCCACTGTCTGTGAGTTTGATACAATTGTGAACAAAACTCGTAAGAAAATTACCCTTCCAAGCGCTTTCAGTAGTAAGCAAACAAATTGACCCCCTCCATCTGAATGTTGTTTTCTGGGGATCGTGAACAGTTTCCTGGATATCAAAACTTTCCAAATCAATATTGGATAGGGGGAGGGAAAGGAGTAGTAACTGCTGTGGAATTCACAAGGAAGAAATAGCGAACAAGTGCTTTTTGTCAGTTTTGTACGGACTTTTCTTAACAGGTTTTGTCCATGATTGTAGCTTATTTTGCACCTCACTAACACATGCAAAGAAAACTTGTCGAGGAAAACTTGCCTGTGTGTAATCAAGTTAATATAAAAACTCAACAAGATTTTAAAACCTCTTCTTTGGGAGGATCCTTCTCTTTTAACAGGAAATGCAAGACAAATGAAGATAGTTTTGAACCTGCACAATCTTTAGATGAAAGCACAGCCACAAAGGGAGTAACTTGGTCTTTTAGTTCAGTTGCTAGCTGAGAAAAAACCACATCATGATCAGGCATGTTGACACCTACAAAAATATAACCAAATTAAGTATGAAACACATTACAAAAAATTGCATACTGAATTGACCACTCCCCATAGGGGCTTTTCAAGGCCAATGAAACAAAGTTAACGAAATGACGGAACATAACAACAACAACAACAACTGTTAAGAATCACAACTGGCCGGAGGCAAACCAGTTGGCTATTTACAAGTGCGGCTGGGAAGTTGAACCAGGGACTACCAGGAACAAATTCAACGAGTGGTCAGAGCGGGTCTTG
>NC_090881.1:27322822-27335322 GCF_036669935.1 Montipora foliosa
TTTTACTACACTTTCTTTTCCCCGGGGTGGGTGTATTGGGTGGGAGGGGTGGGTAAACTCTAATTTATATAATTAAGCAGTACTTCTAAAGTTTCGCGGGAGTTCATTTGATGTTTGTCAGATGGGCTGGTTGCTTACAATGTTAACATAATCTTAAATAGAAATTAGTATAAACTGAACATTATTTGATTTAAGGTTAGTAAAGTTAATTTAAGAAGTATGTATGGTTTTTTTAAGCGGTGCTAGAGTTTCCGAAATGACTAACATTCCTTGTCAAAGAATTGTTCGCGAGCATTTCAATAAGGATAGAAATTAGCAATAATAGCATAAAAACAGTTGATGTTGAAGATATCCTTCAAGAAAAGAAGACATCGGAAACATGATGAAGAGCTTACGCACGAGAGTCAAGAGTTAAAACTGAGCGAATATGAAGAAAACGAAGAAGAAGCTGAAAAAAGAAGTGTCCCGAAGTGGAACGATCGAAGAACAAAGAAAAAAAGAAAAGAAGAAAAAACACAAAAACTCAGATGAACCAAGATAAAAGAAAAAGATTCGCGTGGAACTAAAATCAATGAAGCAAAAATAAACCGGCAAGATCAATGCAAGTCTAAGTAACGAAGCTTGACGTTGAACGTAGAAAACCGTAATGAGAAGAAATAAATAAAATGAACCACGAAGAAAAACGAAGTAGAACGAGGATAAAGGAAGTATTGAGTGCAATGAATCAAGAAGAACTAAGAAGAAAGGAAGGAAGAAAAAGAAAAACACGAACGAAGATAGGCGCAGCCAATTTAAGAAGACAAAAGAATGTTCTCGCGGTCTATGCAACTCTCTTAAAACTTTCTTCCCTATTTTCTATTGTTTTTTTCTGAGGGGCTCAAGGAGTTTTTTTGTTGTGTTAGCGTGGTGACCTCTCATGCACACGGATTTTTATGGTCTTAAAGTCCTATTAACAAGTTTAAAAGGACAGAAGACTAAGAGTTCTTGGCAAAGATAAATAAGGCGGAGAATTCATCGTCGTCAATGAAGATCACACTGACATCTCTGGAAAAGCAGATTGGTAAAACTTCTCTTTTCTGTCTTTTTATATCTTTGTCCATTTTCGTGCGGTCTTCTTTCGCGTCCATTCTTTGAATTATCCCATATTTCCACTGAAGGTATTGCGGGAGCTTGAGAAATTTCTTATTCTGAGCTGTTTCGATTGCTTCTTTGAATTTTCCTTTTGATGTTTTTACCGTTGGTTACAAAAAACTCTCTTAAGCTATGTTTATTCTTGATAAAACATGACTTTTAGAGATTCAATTCGTTCATTCGTCCCCTTGTGTTTCTTTTTTTCTCTCTCGTTCCGAGGAATCACTTAGTCCCCCTGGCAAAGTCAAAGCAAGAAAAGACAGAAAACCACTAGAAATCAAGAGTAAGAAATATTGAAAACAAGAAAGAATCCAAATTGAGGATGGCTCGGACAACACCGCGCGAAACAACTATAAACAAGAAATATCAAGAAACAATGCTCATAAGGACAGGGAGGGATTAAATGAAGAATATCTGAGGCAAAGAAGAAGAAGAAGAAGAAGAAGAAGAAGAAAAAGAAAAAGAAGAAAAATGGATACAGAATCTTAAGTGACAAATGAGAACAAGATTGTCGGAATTTAACAAGCCTACAACTTTTCTTGAAGATCACTCATTTAGATTGCAAAATAATCCATGTAATATAAAGTAAAGTTAAGGAAATGGTGCGGGGGCTCATGAAACACTAGCTGTTTCATGGGCTGGTCGTGCACGGTCAGTTGCATCATTATTGACTATTTAAGACTTTAAGTAAGCTAGCTAACGCAAGTAGAGTTAAGAAAAGAGAAGCCCAAAGAGTCCATCAGCAAGAATGCGAGTGGAAGCTGAAGACATCCCCAAAAGAATTTATTATTGCTTTTCTGGGCGATAACAAAGCAGAGCGAAAGAAAATGTAGACATTACTTCACAAACGGAAATGACAAAAGCGGAATTCGGAAGCAAGACTGATGAGTTACAAGAAACATGTCCTAGGAAGTAACCGACGAAAGATGCTAAGAGAACAAACTGACACACTTTTGCCAAATACACAGAAGTTTCAATGGAAGAAAATTCTTGCGCAGAAGTTACACAAAGTAGAAACGTACCTGCAAGACGAGAAGAAAACTGCATGGATTACTCCCCAAGAAACAATTCAAGAGTGAAATGTCCTTCCCTAAGGTATGCAGACACTTATTTTTCACAGACTTTGGGTTGATGTTGCATTTTCCCTCCGTTAGGGTGCCTGTTAAATTTTGTGCCTTTGCTCAACTTGATTAACACCGATTGGTCAAGTCTCTCGTAGAATCTTCGCCCTTTACTGCTTTCCTCACTCCTTGAGCCATCTGGATTAACCCTTGACAGAGTTATGTTTCTGTACTGAATTTCATGTCTCATTTCCCTTTTGCTCGTATTCACCAGTTAATTCAAAGAATCAACGGTTACCTTTGTTGTACCTTTTGTCTTTCGCGTTCAGTTTCTTTCTTCCGATTTCATTCTCGCGTTCCTTTTTTATACTTTTCATCCTTTATTTCCTTTATTTCTAACTACGATGTTCTTCAATCAAGGGTAAGTGTTTACTAAATGATTCTGATTCGTCCATGCTGCATCTATTGTCTTTTCCTTGCCGAAAATTATCCATTCCCGTTTCACTTCTGTTTTTATGTGCCTTCGTGTCCCTCAATTTTCATTTTGTGTCTGGATCCAAGCCGCATATTTTATGTTGCCTCACATCATTTTCGTATCTTGTTATACTTTGTCTTCCTTTTCGTCCTGTTGTTCTTCGTTATCCTGGAAAAATCAGTACCTCACAGATCCCTAGGTTGGTTTCTAATTTGGGCGTTAACTTTAACAGCTAAAACGCCTTTTTCTCAAAATATCTGATCTTCTCTACTTACCTTAGAGCTTACTTATGGCTTTGCTCCAAACCCTCTTTAAAGTTTGTCTCTTATCCATTCAGTAACTCTGTCTCTACATACTTTGTTCATCCCAGTCTTCATGCGGTCTGTTTTCGCTCCCGCAATCCTTCGAGTGACCCTTTCTTTAATCTGAATGAATACTAAGCGACCCGATTGCCGGATGTTGCCTTTCTTCTCTGATTTTATTATCTTTTTATCTCCTCCTGTATCTGATTAACACTTGCACACATACAAGTAGATCTTCTCCCAAGCAAGATTCCTGACAATTTGTCTTGCAACAAGAACAATTTTCCACACGGTCCCTCCTTCTGCAGATAAGCCCTTTTACTCTCGCAACCATTTTGTCACACAAATAGTTATTGTCATTATTATCATCATCATCATCATATTCGTCGTCCTTATCGTTTTTTGGTGATCATAATAATTATCGCCATCATCATCATTATCATCGCTGTCGTGAGCTACATTTTTGTTACAGTTTATCATCACTACATCTTGAAATAAACAGTGGGTTGCCAGCTACTTACGACAAAGCCTTCATAATCGATACAAGGACGAAATTTTGATACAAATCTCGACCTGCTACCACGATCCGAAAACGTCATCCACTCGCTGCTCGGTATTCTATTTGAACCTCCATGGTTATTTTAACTTATTCAAGTTCTCCGTAAACCTTCATCAAGTTTTCAGGCTTCTCTACGCAATTTCTACGTAATTGGGTTTCTACGCAGTTTCAAAAATTGCGTTCATAACTGCGAGGATCATAGCTTCACTTGAAGTAATTACTGTAATCATCATCATCAGCTTCGTCGTCGTTGTCATCATGATCATCATCATCTGCTGCAGAGCCTTCATAATCGATACACAGACAAGAAACTCAAGAGCCGATCATCTCATGACATATATTCATTATCAACATATCTCATCATGTTCACTTTTTGAACCAGATATCGACCTGTTCCGATCCGAAACGTCTGGCATTCGCTCCTTGCTTCATCAATAGTTTCACCATTCGAAGATTACGTGGTTTTTTCCTCCATCGTTACGCTTGTTTATATATTTATTTATTTATCTTTGAATCTTTATCAAGAATTCAACCATCACTTAACACAAAATTATTACTGTTATTATGATTATTATTATTATTATCATCGTCGTCGTCGTTATTGTCGCTGTTGTCGGTATCATTTGAAGTCTTCATTATCATTATTATCTACACTGATAACACATTCGATCCAATCCCACCCTGTTCCGATCCACAAACGTCATTTGATCCTTGGTTGGTCAACATTTCAACCAATCAAACATTACTTCGGTTTTGTCCTCTCTTTGGACGTCAATCGTCATCATCGTCATGTTTATTTATTCATTTTTCTCTGTGAATCTTCGTCAATATTTCAACCACCACTTCACACAAAGTAATTACTATTATCATCGCCGCCATTGGCGTTATCGTTTCGAAGTCGTCGCCCATTATCATCATTTATCTCAGCGCCTCCATAATCGATACAAGGACGAAAGTTCGATACAAATCTCGACCTGCTACCACGATCCGAAAATGTCATCAACTCACTTCTTTGTACTCTATTTGAAGCTCCATGGTTATTTTAATTTATTTTTTCCGTAAACCTTCATCAAGTTTTCAGGCTTCCCTACGCAATTTCGCAAAATTTGCGTTCATAACTGCGAGGATCATAGCTTCACTTGAAGTAATTACTGTAATCATCATCATCAGCTTCGTCGTCATCATCATCATCATCATCATCATCATCATCAGCATCATCATCTACTAAAGAGCCTTCATAATTGATACACAGACAAGAAACTCAAGAGCCGCTCATCTTATCACATACCCTTTACTATCCACCATCATCTCATTATCAACACATCTGATCATGTTCACTTTTTGATCCAGATATCGACCTGTTCCGATCCGAAACGTTCGTCATTCGCTACTTGCTTCATCGATATTTCCACCATTCGAAGGTTACTTGGTTTTGTCCTCCATCGTTACGCTTGTTTATTTATTTATTTCTCTGTGAATATTTATCAAGAATTCAACCATCACTTCACACAAAATTATTACTATTACTAATATTATTATTATTATTATTATTATCATCATCGTCGTCGTCGGTATCATTTAAAGTCTTCATCATCAACATCATCATCTACACTGATAACATATTCGATCCAAATCCCACCCTGTTCCGATCCACAAATGTCATTCGCTCCTTGGGTTGTCAATATGTCAACCATCAAATATTACTTAGGTTTTTGTCCTCTCTTTGGACCTCCATCGTCATGTTTGTTTATTTATTTTTCTCTGTGTGAATCTTCATCAATATTTCAACCACCCCTTCACACAAAGTATTTACTATAATCATCGCCGCCATTGTCGTGGTTGTCGTTATCGTTTCGAAGTCGTCGTCATCATTATCATCATTATCATCGTAAACTTCAGAGCCTTCATAATCGATACACGGACGAGAAACGCAAGAGCCGATCATCTCATTATCTACACATCTCATCTTCTACACTGTTCGATCAAAATATCGACCTGCTCCGATGCGAAAAATGACATTCGCTCTTTGCTTCATCAATATTTCAACCATCAAACATTACTCCGGTTTTGTCCTCTTTTTATGCCTCGGTCGTTATGTTTGTTTATTTATTTTTTCTATGTGAATCTTCATCAATAATTAAACCATAACTTCACAATATTATTATTATCATCATCATGATCGTCGTTGTCGTTATTGTTTCGAAGTCGTCATCTTCATCATCGACACTGATAACACGCTCGATCCAAATCTTAACCTGTTCCCATCCGAAAACGTCATTCGCTCCTTGCTTTATCAATATTTCGACCATCAAACGTTATACTTCGGTTTTGACCTCTTTTTATGCCTCCGTTGTTACATTTGTTTATTTATTTTTTCTCTTTGAATCTTCATCAATAATTGAACCATCACTTCACAACATTATTATTATTATTATCATCATCATCATCATCATCATCATCATCATCATCATCATCGTCGTTGTCGTTATCGTTCTGAATTCGTCATTATCATCTACACTGATAACACATTCGATCCAAATCTTAACCTGTTCCGATCCGAAAACGTCATTCGCTCCTTGCCTTAACAATATTTCGACCATCAAACATTATACTTCGGTTTTGTCCTCTCTTTATGCCTCTATCGTTACGTTTGTTTACTTAATTTTTCTCGGTGAATCTTCATTAATATTTTATCCACCACTTCACACAAAGTAATATCTATAATCATCGTTACCGTCGCCATTGTCGTCGTTAGCATCATCATCATTATCATCTAGTACAGAGCCTTCATAGTCGATACAGGGAGGAGAAACGCAAGAGCCGATCATCTCATCGTCTACACTTTTATTTCTTCGGTTTTATCCTCTCTTTGTACCTCCATCGTTATGGTTTATTTTTGTTTTTTTTCCACTGGGAATCTTCATCAATGATTCAACCATCACTTCACACAAAATTATTGCTGTTATTATTATCATGACCGTCGTCGTCGTTGTCCACATTGTCGTCGTTGTCGTTATCGTTCGAAGTCGACGTCGTCAGCATCATCATCATCTACACTGACAACAAGTGCGATCTCAATTTCATCCTGTTCCCATCCGAAAACCTCATTGACTCCTTGCTTCGATCGTCAATATATTACTTCGGTTTTGTCCTCTCTCTGGGCCTCCATCTTTATCTTTGTGTATGTTTTTTTTTTCTAAAAATCTCAATTCGATCGAGCTCAATTTATTTTGATATCCGCAAAGACACATTTCCCTCTACTTTTCTCATCGTGGCATCTGCATCGTAAAAGCTTCGTTGGAAGCATTTTCCCCGCGTAAGTATCCATGCTTCAATTCAAAAGGCGACAGTAGCTTTGTCGGGTTTTTCCTTACACTTTGTATACCACCCGCCTGAAGAGAATCAACAGAATTCGAGCTAATTGTCTCTAATTCCATCGTCTATCATACGCTCTATCCAAACTAATTCTCTTTCCCGTTCCGCAGTGACACCATCTGACAACATTGTTCACAAGAACTTAATGATCTTACGCGCTGTGTTGTGATCCAGGATTCACTTTATGCCTTTACCGCACGACAATCACTATTGAGTAATTCGCCAAATCCGGTAGCGGATGAAGAAATAATACTCTTATCGCCCAAATGCTTATATGGATAAATTTCAGTGTCGGTGAAAAAGGTCTGTTGATTGTACACACAACCGCCACCTCTCCCAGCTATCAGCGCTTTAAACGACCACTATATATCTTTACCAACTGCGCATAAACCTTGCCCCTTTATATCGCTTCCAAGTCTCACTCTACAGTCGTCAGTTTGTTATGGATGGGCAAAAGGAAAAAGAAGACCAGTCTGGATCGTTCTTATTTGTATGGAAAACAACAGGACTACAGGTGTAAGCAACTCTGTTAAATATCCTCTGATGGATTAGTCAGTAAGCCTCTTGGTGCCATCTGTCCTTCTTAATCAACCTAAAATGCTGCAATTTAGACTTGCTGAATTTCATTTACATTAGTTTTCACCCTTTGATATCATTTTGAATTTCTAGAATGCAGTATTTTCCTCCTTCCCCTCCCATTTAAGTTTTCCCTCAAGTGGAGAGTGAACAGGAACCTTGAGGCTGCCCAGTTTCTCAACGCGCAACTCATGCTGTTGGAAACTGTGACGATACTGTATTTCTCCTCATCGTCTTTGTTACAAATGTCCCAATTCTCCCTTCTTGAATAACATTTTGGGACTGAATGCCAGGCTCGATTTCCAACTCTTTCTATGCAAGAGCCTCACCCCCCTCCCCTTTTATTTATTGTTTGTGTACTTTTCTTAATTGTTTTGTTTTTGTTTGTGTCCGTATTGTGTCTGTGGGTGGGTGAGAGAGAGAGAGAGAGTGAGAACGAGAATGAGAGAGAGAGAGAGAGCGCGCGCAAGCCCGCGCGCAATCCCGCGTGCGCCGACGCCCCATTAGTTAACTTATTTTAGTTGTACTGATTTCAATAAAGATTATGTTTTGTTGCCAATGATACCATTTTCATTTAATATGCTACACTTGATCTTGTGGAAGCTTTTTAAAGATTTTTGCAGGTTATTGTTCACGTGGCAAACCAGGAGTTGACTATCAACAATTCATCGTGCGTAAAAAAAAGGTGAGATCAGTGAAACTTGTTTCCAGCGATGGTGTTAAAAGAAGCAGCATAAAAACAGCAAATTCAAAACCCTTTTCGGATGTCCGCTGGTTAATTAGACAAAGTTATTTCAGTCAACCTACCTTACCTGGTTAACATGAAAGCGTGTTGGACATAAAAAATATCTGAATGTGTGCGCAGAGCTTGATAAGATAACAAGGAACAGTGGGACTCACAAATTCAAGTTATAATAAATTCTTCGATGGTGAGGTTGTTACAGATAAATCCCTTGATCAAGCTCATCTCAGAATCATTAATACAAAGACTGACTCATCCTTCAAGGTCATCATACTTCCAGGGTTAATTGGGTAGGCGCCCGAGAAACCAAACATAACAGTACTGAAAGAGGAAACGTTGCTAAAGACTATCTTGATGTTCCCAAGTTGTTTTCTAAGTATTATGTATTTAGATTGGTTTTTATCTTCAAGAAAATCATGAAAGAGGAGTGATTTTTGGTCAACAACTCTTATTTATTTATTCACAATAAGGTACGTCATAGCAATAAAAAATAACGAGCTTAAATTTTATTTAGTTAGTATGATTTCCCTCACAGATTTCTAGAAGTAGAAGAAGGCTGAAGAAAGAAGACGTCTAACAGAGATGGGGGTCGCTTGGACGCTTTCACATTTGGGGCATTTCATTTGAAAAGGTGAAAACTCCGTAATCCAAGTCTTCATGCATTTCTCGGTAATGCACTTTTCTCATAAATTCTTGAAGGAAGCTCATAGACTGCGAGCCATTATCACTTCATTGTTTTCTGCTCCGTGATAGCTCAGCTTTCTGGTCGTTTCGTTACTTAGAAATAGGAATCACTATTTCGTGTTTTAATTAATCCTGGCCTTTTAGAATTTATTCTCCCTCTGCTAAGTCGGTATTTCTAATTTTTATCCCTTTTTTAAGTTTAAGGATGAAACAAAGGAGCACATATTACAAAACTAAGTCCAGGAACTGTTGGTGATCTTGCCTTCACAGTCTTCAATGGAAAGGCTGCTCCATTTTGTACAGGTGCGCGAAACTAAAATTTTACAATTTTTAGTTTAGACACTGCATCTCCTTTGGCTCCAAGCTGCAAGCCAAAAAAATCTGTTTGGCCTATTAAAGCGAATTTATTACGTTTGCGTTAAATAAATGTTTGAAATGGCTTAGAGGCAGTCCTTTACCTCCCCTACTGATAAGGCCAATATTACCCTTTGAAATGACTAATAAAAAACTTCTTCCGAGTTCGGTTTACAAAGAAACTGGTGCTCCATCGGTAGAAATTTGACAAACAAAAAGTTTGATATTAAACGAGTTGATTGATGCTACTGTTAGAGGCAATTGTTGAGACTGGGAAACTGACTTTTTGCCAGCACGAATCTTGAAATGCGTAATCTTAACAGGGTGGTCAGTTTCTTCTATGATTTTTTCTCTCAATACAAACCACGAGACACCATTCAGAAAGATTCACCCTTTGTCTTGTTCATTAACGAGTGCATTTGAATATGTCCAATACTCTCGTGGCTATTGTCCTATAATCATCTGCATCTGGAAAAACTAAGTGTGCAGGTGAATAGGTTCTATTTTATGTCTAATTTGTCATCTATCTACCTGATATCTATTATAGCTTTACTACTTACGCCAGACATTCCAGGGAGGACACGAATGCTCTACGGAAGGATATTCAGCTTCAACTACGTCACGTGATCTCTTCTTGAGGACCGTAAAACTGTGGTTATTGCAAAGAAATTTGATCAATTTTCTCATCTAATGATTGGTCACAAAAGAAAATGGAAGTCAAGGTTTCATCAGTTAATAATAATCAATAGGCCAAGTAGAATCTACCGCTGCTTTTTGTAGTATTTTTTCTTGAGGGGTTGATTCAACAGATCGAACGGGTTTCAAGAAATATTTAAGTCATCGGATAATTACAAATTGAGGGTGAATTTTTGTAGATACCTTTCTCGTTTAAACCTTAAAAGATTGCTGGACTGCACCGTCTAGTGAATGAAGTATAACATGTGAGATAAACGAGTGATAAACAGGTGAAGGAGTGAGGGAATATAATCCCATATTATAATGTGAGAGCGTTTTAAAGACTTTCAAGGCATTAAAAAGGGTGATATAAACGATATGGTGGTGAGCGCGCGTCAGCTAACAAAACAGAAGTAATTAAGTAGAGAACCACGGTGATGGGACCGAAAGGGTAAATAAACTAGGCGAAGCAATGGGGAACGCAGCTTAGCAGCTAACGTATACGCGACAACTTTAGCATGCGCGCATTTGATAAGAAAGCACGGGCCGATGACATCATACGATGTTGTGGTGTGCTGGCATAAAACTAATACGATAATACGATACGAAACCAATGTGTAGCAATCAAGCCATAAATAAATTACAGCGACGGTAATGGTACAAAGAGGATATTAGATGGCCGCGCGGAGATACGAAATTTCTCTTCGAGTGTTGAAAAATATTTCACGAGTGAGCGCAGCGAACGAGTAAAATATTTTTTAACACGAGAACAGAAATTTCTAAATACTAACCAATCAGATTGCAGGATTTGATGAATTCCACCCGCTCACGCACTGAGAAAAAAATAAAACAGGTTATCTTCACGCGTGAAGATCTCATGTTTTCGCGCGAAAGCTCACATGGTATTTCATTGGTGTTTAAATAATAAATAGAAGATATTACAAAGTGGCGAGAAAATATGAAATTTATGTTTGGGTGGCAAGAACAATATCTCATGAGTGAGCACCGCGAACCGAGTGAGATACTGTTCTTGCCACGAGAACATCAAATTCATATCTTCGAGCTAACGTGTAATATCCTCTATACACCTGTTTCGGCATTCACAAAATTAAGGTATCATAATATTTTAGTTTAACAATGAGACGAAAGTAATTAAAGCAAATGTCTTACAAGAATGTTGGTGCGCGCATCGACAAGAACTTAGTAACTAAATGATAATTACATCAGTCGACATGATGGTGAACTCGCAACTTACAATGAATGATTAGATAACTGTAACATTGAGCGATTAAAAAAAGTGTGCGCTCCCTTGCTCACAAACAAATACTGTAAGTAGAGTGTAAAAAATCAAGATGTGATGGTGCGAGCACGTTAACAACAACTTGTACGTAAATAGATAAGTATATCATATCAAAAGATGGTGAGCGCACGTTGGCAACTTACAATTGAATAAGTAGAGTGTTATAATATCATGGGGCATGCGCGGCAGCGAACGGCACAAAAGTAATTAAGTAGCTGACGTATGATGATGGTTTGCGCGTGTCAGCAAACATCTTGTACTTTAATAACTGGAGAGTAAAAAGATTGCAAGAACAATGCTGCGCGCGCGTTAACAATGACTTTTAAGTAACTGGACCATAATTATTATATCATACCACACGATGGCGAACGCGCTTCAGCAACTGGCGACTCAAAAAATAAATAAACAGAGCATTGTAATATCATGCGATATAAAGGCGTGCATGCGTCCGCAAACGACTTGGTTAGCAAACAAGCCATAAATTACAGCCATAATGACGACGTAATTCGTCGATGTTATTACGTTAGGGCGTTTGTAAGACAAACAAGCAAATAAAAAAGAGGGTAGTTATTATCATACGAAATGGTGTGCGCGGACCAGAAAACTTGGGGTGTTTAACGATATGATGGTGTGCGCATTTGAGTAAACTAATTACAAATGAAATTAGAACATAATATCTTCACTCGCGCGTTGGCATCCAACTTGTAAATAATTCAATAATTTGGGACAACAATGTCTTGACGTGCGCCCGTTACCAAACAACGCACAAACGAAACTCTTGATGAATAATAAAAATAATAATTAACAATTATTGAATTCGGTTTTCGCATGATAGCGATAATTATCAAGGCCAAAGTTAAATGTGTTATCTGCCGAAGGCTGAGGCGGATAACACAGACTGAGGCCTTGATAATTATCGCATCGCTATTATGCGAAAGCCGAATCCAATAATTGTTTTATGATGCATATTTCTGAGCTGCACTTGTAAAGACAAGAGGACTGACTCGTCCCATTTCTTTGGATGAGCGGCAAATCAAATAATGTTTCTGCGGTTGGCAGAGTCTTCTTTTCTCTGCTGGTTAGCCTTTTAGGTGACGTCACTTCTGCATGCATAAAACTATTGTCTGTAGGTATGACGTAAGAGAAACAGAGCAAGCAAGAATTAGCTGCGCACTTATAGCCAATCAATATCGAGCTGGTGACACCAATGTGTAATAATAATCACTTAATGACTGGTCCCTCGGGAAACAGTTGATTTTGTTTCCT
>NC_090881.1:27340322-27355322 GCF_036669935.1 Montipora foliosa
AACATTGTATATGTTAATTTTAAATAAGTTTCTAGAACTAAATATTGCTATAGCAATAAGATAAACGAAAGTTTAGACCTAATTACTGAAATGGGCACTTACACTTAATCTGTAAAATGAGAGTTTAACCTAGGGGACTCGTGGTGGGTATATCCATGAGATCTTTCCCGCTAATTTAAGCAACACCCTTCACTCGTATAAATTGGTCACTCTGATGTTTTAAGTCACTTGAAAATGATTTCATGGAGACATGAAACGTTGAGTTAAACTTACTTCGCTTAACTTAGGGCGCATTCAATTGACCATATTCCAGAATAAGAATACTTGGAGTGATGACTTAAAAACGGTATGTCTGGCTTTTTTTAATAAGCAACAAGGATAATAAAGATATGTTTATAGTAGCATTTTAGCAGGTGTTTGACAATTTTATTGTGAAACTCCGTAAGAACGAAGGATTTCTAACTTCTATTCCATGTATTCCTATTCCGGAATACGGTCAATCGAACGCGCCCTGAAATGTTTATCTAAATTCCCGAAATTAACGACAATCCGAGACAAATTGCTGTACTGGACTTTTCTTGTAGCTTTGCTCCTTCCCTCCCCACTTCGATCAATGATGATCAAGTTGCTGTGTGACTCAAAAACATTCAACATTGAATAAGGAGGGGGGGGGGGGGGGAGGAGGATTAATAGCAAATATCGTGTGGAAGATAGTTTGTTTGAGATAGCTGCACGAAAATTGCGCGCGTGTCCGAATTAATTTGTGTCGGAATGTAGATAAATATATGTACTATATAAATACCCGACAAACTCTTTTTAAAAACACTATCACTACTAGCTAACCTACTTTCTTCCGTATTCACACTACACAATTTCCACACTCAGTTTTCAACCAAAAGTTCTCTTTTGACGTTAAGCTACACAAACTACTACAATTAGTTTTATTCGATTCATTTGAGGTATACACTTCCCAACCGATCACACTACAGATTTATATAGCTGAGCTCCTAATTTTTATTTAATTTAAGGAAGAAGTATTTACTTGTCCGGAATATTATTATCCTGATAAATACAAGAAAAAATTTATCCATTCTGATTGCCTAAGAGAAATGCAGTTTTCAGGTAACACAGTGTACAAGAGGTAATTCGGTGCAAAAACGTAAAAAAATAGTCAATCAAAGAAAGTCATAGCCAATCAACTGAATCAATTGCGATCCCTGGATGAAGTTTTTTTTTCTAAATTATGATACGTACAATTTTTTTCATTGTATATTATTCATAAGTAATCACATGATTTTTCTCGTGCAATATGGAATAAACGAGCACTCATAATTTTTTTGTTCGTCTTAGAAAAAATGTACTCTTGCTTTTTTGTCTTTGCCTTCTTTTGCATCGTTTAAAGCAAATCTTGTAAAACACTCCAAATCTATTGACAGAATATCTTTTGGTTGAAGTTCTACCATAACATTTAAGAACACTGATGATTTTATATATTATTAGATGTAATTTTGGATATTTTAAAATTAATATGAATTGTAATTACCTTTACATTTCTATTTCATAGTTAGTGTATCTTGAAATTTTTTAGATTATACTGTTTTAATTATTTATTTATACCTAGCAGGTCCACACCAGCTTTCGCTGCCATCTTTTAACCTGCGTTGTTGAATGAAGTATGTATGTATGTATGTATTTCAAATTGCATGAGGGATCATGTGATTACTTACACTAATTTGCACCTGTGGAGTTCTAAAACAAAGAAATGGCGGCCATGATGGTGTACCAAACTAATCCTTCGGGAAACGACTCTATTTTATGCAAATACTTTCTTTTGTTTCAGTAATTCAATATGGCTGCTGGTCACGTGAGTGAAAACGCTCTAAAGGGGCCCCAAGCACGCGACTTTTTCATAGACGGGAACTGGAAGTGAACATTTCGCGTGCCAGGACTATGCTATTGAGAAAAAATACTTTACAACATAAAGTTACCTAAAGGAGAGTAGTGTCAAGACAAGTTAAAAAAGGAAAACAGCTCACTTCCGATTACGGCCCGTGGATCAAAAAGCTACATAGCTACGTATGAGTCAATCGTTCTTGGAAATTGTTTCTCTTGTTCCTTAACGTGAATCTTTCAGTCAGCCCTAAAGGCGCTGTCACACTGTCAAATATTTCGTGTAACTTGTCTCGCAATGTTTTGGCGACATCGTGGCGGGACAAGTTGCACGAAACATTTCACAGTGTAACAGCACTAAGGCAGCGTTTATAAGAATGCGGTTTCACTTATGACCGCATCGAAAACGATGCGGTTACGTCTTCTGTTTACACGATACCGACAGTGACCGTTGGCGAAAACGGGTCGATTTGAAAACGATGCCAAAAGCGAAGCGTTTTGAAAACGATACGGTTTTCTGGCGAAAACGGTTCCGTGTAAATACTCCCACACCGCCTCGATTTTGACGCGGTTTCGCAGTCGTGAAACCGTGTCGATGTGAAACCGCGTTCGTGTAAATGCTGCCTAAGTTTGAGTATATAGCTGGTTCCAAAACAAGAAGTGCGCGAATCATGGATTTCCGCCCCTTCTGTGTGGAGTCTAAAAGATGTGAATAATTCAAAACTAGGTTTATTTAACCAGAGTTAGTTACTCGCGGAAAGAGCCGAGAGAACCGGTAAAATTGCCATTAGGAACGGGATTTGATTGATTTAAATTGAATTGTTTCCTAAAACGCGACGCGTGCTTTTAGGCTTTTGAAAGTGCTGTCCCATTGGCTTAATAGGTTCTTTCAACCCTATTAATTTATCGAAAATATATAATTTACTAATTCCTAATAATTTACCGTCTTTATCGCTTGCATGGGAAAATATACCTTGTAAAGATGTGCCTTAAAATATGTCCCAGTTAAATATGAAATATTTCTTACATGTTAGCCAACACGAAAAAGCCTAAGAACACCTCAACAGAGGTTTACAAAACCTTCCCTCCCTTAAATAGATTACCCTACGTTACTTCGATAACTAAAACTGGAAATCCTTCCTTTCCATTGTAAAAATTACTGATTAATCAGTTATAAGATTCACTTTTTAAGTAGCGAATTTTCAACTTGCTTCAGTTGTACATTTTTGATAGCACTTGTCTGCTTCAGAGCGTTTTTGGTTAAACAATCAGCGAAAAAGCAATATTCATCGGAATTGACACCTTTTCTGCCGCTCTTTGCTCATATTGCACGTAATTTTACGAGAGACGGAAAGTTTGCTATCACGACTCTTTGTGAGCCTTAATAACCAGCGAGCTTTCCCTCCTGCGAGCAGGCTATCTCTTTGCAGCTAAGAGCATGTGAAGGAAAGGCTAAACTGTTGCAAAACTGTTTAGCTTTCAACGTTAGTCCTACTCACCTAGTATATCATGAAACTTCAAGAGGACGAGATACAATGAAATGAGTGAATTGCATCTTACGGGCGATGGAAGAATTTCCAGCGTTAAAATGTGCTTGGTGTACTCCAAGTGAAATTTTAATCATCTACTGACTCACTATCAACCATGTAAGAATCTTTGACAACGAAAAAATACTTTGGCAAGAGTTCTTGATGGTGCGTACGATTTTTTTTGTTATCATGTTTTTGATGCTTCCCAGTCGCGGTTTCAAAACACAGGTCAAGTCACAAGTCAAATCGCTTCAGTAAGTTTACAAAGAATGGAACAGTTCACATTAGTTAACTCTATTGGTTCTGCTGGGGTAGAGCAAGGTCTTTTTACCTGGAAAGAGGTCGTTTCAAGCGATAGTCTATTCGCCCTTATCGGTTCTCCCGATAAGTGATAACAGAAATAAGAGCAGACAAAAGTCAAAGTTTAACCATTTACATAGAGGGACCAGCGTGATCCATCCCGATACATAATCCGTGTTTTCTCAAACATTTACTCAGAAAATAAAGTTTGTATAAGCTCGCGCAACACAAATTGATCGTTGGATACGAAACGTTCTGACTTCGATTGCCCAAAATCAATAGTTTCAGTTCGGGTGAATAGACCGTAATTCTTTTATCTGAATGGTAAGTTTAACATACATGTTATTATATTATTATTATTAGGTCTATTGTAAACTTTATTTCCTTTACTGTGATTTGATCTGTGACCTGACTTGTGTCTTCGATTCACCTGTTAAGCTTACTCTTTGGAGTGTAAAATCCTTCTGGTTTGCGTCAGAGTTTACAAACCAAGAAGTATTTTTTACACTATGAATAGACATCCTAAATAACAATAATTATTGTTAGCTATGAAGTTGCCTGAATTTCAGCTGCTTCCTACGCTTGCTATGTGAGTGACTTAGAAAGCGGAGGAGGTGACTGAACTTCACGTTAGCTATTAAGTAAATGTTAATATCTTAACAATTTTACTCCGAGGCCAAATACAAGCAGAAAGATGGTCGCATTGTGCGTCACGGTCGGCAGAATGCTTGTATCTTTTGATGGATAAACAAAAGGAAGCCACTGGTTATAAAGCTGAAAATATGGTATCAAAAAAAAGAACAACAAATCATTCATAGCAAATTAATCACTTGGATCGATCTAACTCCAGTTGCAGTTCAACAACAGGATGCTACATATAGCCTACACTTTGGGAAAGGAAAACTCATGACATTTATGACTCACTGTAATGCAACAAGAGGTGTCATATGCCGAAAAAAGGGTCACATGACCAACATCAAAGTATTGATTCAACTGTTCACCTTTGTAAATTCCAGAATAGTTCAAGTGTTTACCTAATTCTTTGTCTTTTCTACCTTGGAATAACAATATAATCACATTCATTTCACAAAAACGTTATTCTTGAGTGATGTGCTAAGTACTTGTAATAACAAATACAATCTTTTGTATCCACTGCCCTAATAAAGCGTCGTTAATTAATTGCCCTAAAAAAAACAACTAATTATATCAGTAAATAAGCTTTAGAGTAAAACAGACCTTAATCCTTGTGCCTTTTCCAAGATATCGTAATCGAACATCTATGCTAAAAATGAAAACAAAATGAAATTACCATTACTATCTGCATACAACCCACTTTTTTTCAAACAAGAGATTTTAAGTTACTTTTTGATGGTGACTTGTTGGAAACAATCTGCATGTGCTCTGTTGCAGGAGTTGAACTTATAGAACCTTGTTATCGCTAGTTCTAAAACTCCACCACTGAGCAACTGTAAAGGGTCAGGATTATGGTTAGGTTGTGGGAGCTATGCCATTTAATTAGCTCCAGGTGACCAAAAAAGACACCTTTTCCAAAAAAAAAAAAAAAAAAAAAAACCATCTCATGTCATTTAGTGTGGTACACATTTGCCTTCTCCATCACTACAGGGCAGTTTTCAAACGACCTGTCTAAAGTGATATTCTTATTATTGACAGATTGCAATTTCTACGCTGAGTGAATGATTTAAAAAATCTAGTGCCAGTTTAAAAACCAAAATTATGAGAAGGAAAGCCAAATCCAATTGCAACTTGTATGCGCGAATTTCCCGCACGTTGAGCAAGTTATGCGCAATTTATTGCTTTGAGTTTGGATATGTTCATTGCCCTGTTTGCACCTGCTATGATTGGTTAAAGCAATATTATTACTTTGGTATTTGTTTTATGACACTCAATAATTATTGAAAACCGCTCTAATAGCAAGAACTCACTATTTCAACAAATACAGTGAGTCCTAACAGTATTGCGCAGGACAATAATTTTCTTCTTTTTCTCGCTATTATCATATGAACCAAGTTTAACGGTCTGGCTCCCATGAGTCTCATAAATCTTTGTGGTAGAGCATCTTAACTACCGGTATTAAAGTGGCTCATTGAAAGACCGGATAACTTTATCCAGTGGATAAGTCACTATCTAGTCTGTAAAATACACTCCACATTAAACAATGGCAGGGATTTTCGTACAGGCCTTTACTCAAATGTGCTTGGAGTGTGCATGTTCACAATTTGGTGAGCAAATACAAAATCTTTGCTCTGATGGAATTTGCCAGATAGTGACTTATCCACAGGATAAAGTTATCTGGCCTTTGAACAAGTGAGCCCTGAAGATCATAGGTTCAATTCCTGCAAAGGAGCCCCCTGATTTTCTCAGAGTGTCCCTGAGTCACCATAAAAAACACAGTAATAAGTCTCGCTAGTCGTTGTCGCAAAGTACTGCAACGACACAACTCAACAAGGTCCAACTGAAAGCATACTATGGTGCCTTTGGCAGCTGCTATAAGGTCCATGTATGACCCTGGAGCACAGCTTACAGCCAGTTGGAATCAGCTGTATGCTGGTTTTTGCTGAGGGAGGAAAACCAGAGAACCCAGAGAAAAACCCTCGAAACAGAGTAGAGAACCAACACAAGCTTAACCCACTTATGGCGTTGGGTCCGAGAATCGAACCTGGGCCACACTGGTGGGAGGCGAGGTCACTCACCACTGCGCCAACCATGCTTCCCAACTGTACATAGCTTCATTTTATTTACCACGGTAAACCTTTATCATCTCCCTCATTTTGACAAAATTTTTTCACTGTCACTGTCTGATTCTTCTAAAACTGTACAAAAGACTACGAATAAAAAGGCTTTGTCCAACAACATCAGGTAGGGTTATGGCATTGCCACGTCTACCAGTAATATCTTTCATGCATAAGAAAACTTGATAAGAAATTTATTAAAATACTTTTTTCACATGCAATCTTTATGGCTGAACCCCAAGACAAGATTGTTGTGAGGTCAAATGGGATAAATGCAGCACTATTTTGGGTTATCGTATGACTCGTACGTCTTCACTAAGTGAAATTTTAGTTAAGAAATTCTGATTGACACCTTTCATGCAAATAAGCATGGGTTAACTTTTTCAAAGACCAACTCTTGTTCATTTATTCCAAATTGTACCAGCAAAATCATGCGATTACTTAATAATGCAAATTTAAAAAAATGGAGATGAGTCAATGCATGTGTATCATGCAATCAAACAAAAATTGTACCATCCAGGGCTCACATTTGATTGGTTATCTTTGACTTTTTTTGTCATTGACCAATCAAAATGCTTTGTTTAACCCATTGGCATCCAAACCGGCCGAAACCAGACCTCTACTCTGTCTAATGCCAGACGATTTTACTCGTCAATGGGGAACCCCTGGGAGTCAATGGGTTAAGGACTGTGCCTATTATTTTTATTGTGCATATGTTCTGCGCATCTCTAGATACTTGGGTTTCCTATCAGTGATGCTTACTAATACAGTGATATTTTTGCATTGTTTAAAACTATCAGGAGAAAGTAGATCTTAGTAAGTACTCTTGGTATCCAAAAAGAAAATTGGGGGTAACAATGCATTTTTGAGAGATAATGAAGCTTCAATTTGAAAAAGAGTGCCATACATTGCTTTGTATTTAAAAGCTTCTTACAAATATTATTCATCAATTATTATCTTTGAAGAATGTGTGGTTACCCCCAATTTTCTTTTTGGATTTCAGTAACACTTGTTAAGATCTGTTTCCTGCACAATCATAAACCAGGCAAAAATACCTCTGAATGTTATTAGTAGGCACTGGCTTAATTGTCTCTTTTTCTGCACTGTGTTACCTGAAAACTGCATTTCTCTTAAACAACCAATAATGGATAAATTTTTCATGAATATGATTATACAGAAATACATAGCAAGTTGATGTGAGGGTCAGTATGGGTTGATGTGAGCTTGTCAGGAAAAACCCATCTGGACCCACATGAGTAGCTTCATAATAACAGTACTATAATTTTTGTTGTTGTGTTGCCAGCAAGAAATGAGTGACAGTAATGAATGTAACCATCTATAAGAAATTTGCAGGGACCCGTACAGGGATGGCGCAGTGGTGAGAGCACTCGCCTCCCACCAATGTGGCCCGGGTTCAATTCCCAGACTAGGTGTCATATGTGGGTTGAGTTTGTTACTTCTCTACTCTGCACGAGAGGTTTTCTCTAGGAACTCTGGCTTCCCCTCTCCTCAAAAACCAACATATGACTTAATTTGCTTTCATTGTTAATTTCAGTTTACAGTGTCCCCAATTAGTCCTCCTGAGCACCAGAACAACCAGACACTTAAACAAAGTTCCTTTCCTTTTTAGAACAAGAATCTGCAAAGTCGAAACCTTGACTCTTCAATGACAAAAAACCAAAATTCTGCATGGTCATATGATAAAACAATAATTGCTGAATTAGCAGGGCTCTCCAGTCATGGCACAATGGCCTCGTCTGTATGCCGTGAAATCAACAAGTAAATATCAGGTGCATCACATATGCATATCACATATCAGGTGATGAATACCTACTACAACATTGCTTGGGTAGGTAATAACACAAGCTACCGGGTATAAACAAATTAAAACACCAAGAACAAAACAATTTGATTCCCCAAACTACTCATAAGTACTTCTTGAACTGTCAACTTGCACACACCAGGTTTCACTTACAAATCTAATGTTTTCAAACTCGAAAAGAAAAGAGCAAATCTCCTTCTTGTTACCTTAAAATACAGCTCAGTTAATTTTATTAAATAAAAATGTATCCAAACCTAAACAGGATTTGATAATATGCCCCCAATCCTGCTAATATGTGCCACAAAGCGTGAAATTGCAAAAATGGTCTGAAGAACGGTGGGCAATAATTCCGCAATTGCCTACACAAGATAGAGAAAGACACAGATCATGATCTTCCACAAAACAATCAAAGAAGTGATCCTTTATGAAATAATATTACGTCTCTTATAGACAGCCGAAAAATTCAGGTGGCTTTAAAGGGATTTGATCCCACGACCTCTGTGATGCCAGCACAATGCTAGTAGTGTTTCTCATCTTGAAGAATTAATGTGTCATGGGTGTCGTTTTTCTCTTTATTGTAACCGTATTAGAAGGTAATTAGCGTAGATCACCTTATATCTATGTTAAACAATATATTTGTCTAGTTTTAGTTTCTATTGTAGTAAGTCGTATATTTTGTGATTAGGCATTGTTTTATACGTGTATTTTGTGCCGTTGTGAAGGCCGTAAGTTAGATAACTCATTGGGTTAATTACGTTACCTTCGTTAAATAAAGAATGTTGTATTGTATTGTATTGTACAATGTTCTACCAACTGATCTATGAAGCCACTCCATTGGGAGAAGGTCAATTTGTTAGGCTCATGTGTTAATCCCATGAAAGGACTGACGAATGAAAGAAATGATTGTATATTTGAAGTATGGGTTATTGACAAAGGATAAAAGGGATTGTCCCACTTAGCCCAACAAACTGACCTGCTCTCATGCACTAAGAGGCTTCATTATGCTCTTCCTCAGTTGGCAGAGCATTGCACCGGTATTGCAGAGGTCCTGAATTCAAATCCCATTGAAGTAGCCTGAACTTGTTGGATGTCTATCAGAGACAATAATTTAAATTGTCCAGATAAGTGCGTGGATCACTTCTTTCACAATTATTTTAGAAAGGGGAAGGAGGGGGAATAGAATGGCAATCTCTCATGACTTTGTTATGTGCTTGCCCCTTGGCAACTCTTTTTATTCTTCTCAGCCTCTACATGTTTCTTGGCCTTTGTCTGTACCCAGTACCCTAAGAGAAAAGAACTACACTGACAAGTCTATAATATCACACACAAGCTTATAAGCTTGCCGTAATTGGCAAATTCTCATTTTGGAAAAAAAAAAGAGATTCTTCTGGGTTGCAAAATGGTAAATATGGACTAATAGAAAAGAAACAAAAGCAGCCTGTAAATAGCCAAATGAAATGGTAGGCAGACTGCATGATAGAAAAAAATGAACCAATTGACTGGAAGGCTGCTTACAGGCTACCCTTTGGATGTACGAATATCTCAAAACTTCGTGTTTTCCAATTTAAACTGTTACACAGGAGACTTGCTACTAATGATTTCTTAAAAAAAAATAAAGCTAAGGGATAACGATCTTTGCAATTTCTGCCAAATTGAAGAGGAAACTCTCATCCATCTTTTCTAGAACTGTACTGAAAAAAATGTAAACATTATGTAGGCTTTTGGGGAAAAGGAACACATATACATGTATGGTAAAATAAATAAAGAACCTGCCAAAAAAAAAAAGTATGGACTAAACCCAACAATGACCATGTGTTAAAAACTTCCTATATGCAACCATATTACAAAGACTGCACTGTCAGTAATGGCCTGCATTTTTCCACTAATTTCGTACCTCAGTGATAAACAAAAATGGTTGTCAATGTTCCAAAGAAGAAAACCACCTCCAAGGCTGCAAAAACAAAAGTCAGTTGAATGAAAATGTTGGACAGTGCATGCAATGCAAAAATGGTTTGAAATAATTTATTACCAAACAAATGATATGATGAACAGTCTCCGTGAATCTCTGTATTTTCTGTAAAAGAAAGAAAATATCAAGAGCTTTGACATTAATGACCAGAAGCAATAAAGTTGTGAGCAAGAAAATATGACCTGATGCAAAAAAACAAAACAATGGAGTCACAAATACAGTTGTAAGCCTGACAAAGGACCAGAATATTTCCATTTTTCTTGAGCTGCTTCCCACTCAATGAAAGCCAGTGAAAACTAATTACCGGTACCAGAATCACAAGCAGAAAGCAATAATGTTATGCACAAAGCTCGCTCATTTTGTCTCCCACTTGAGCCAAAATACTTCAGGAATGTTTATTTTCACATCAATTCCTTAATTCTCTGCACAACAGTCCTTGCTTCTTCACTTGAGCTAGCGTTTTTTTCTTTCCAGCTATTCAGGATAGATCAATCCCCTTGTGCTCCATTCTCCTTAACTGCACGCTTAGCATTTTCAGTACTGTTGATCATGTTGTTCAGTCTTGCAAGTTATTTTGGGTTGCCATACAGCTCGAGATCATAAACAACTAGAATCTCAAGCTGACATTATGTTTTGTTGTTCAAATAACGCGAAAATTAAAGAACCACATTGCTTTACTGTCAAAGTGCTGTTATTTGCAAAAAGTGGCAAATTTAACACAATCTTTTTGAAGATAGTATTTGAAGGATTTAATGCCTTGTGGCTCTAACATTTGATTTTTACCATATCATAATACTTCACATATCTCAAGTCACTTGCTATTAGAACCCTGCAACCTTGAAATTTCTTACCTACTTGCCATAACACTTCCAGCAATCAAAATGACAACAAGAGTAGCATAGGCGAACTGAAAAAAGGAAAAATGCTTAACAGTGTCACTCTTATAATATTTAACAATTATTCGCTGAATATATATTCACCGATAATCATATCGCCTGAGGCGAATAAATTATTGTTTTAGTATAAATACACAGGTGATTATTTCAAAAAAGAGAAAAGAAAAACATTTCAATGCGAAATCATCTTCACTTACAGTGGCAAAACGACTACTGGCAGCCATTTTGGCCGTCGAGGTGATTATCGGCTGATAATCCGAGATAGCGAGCCAATGAGAGTGCACGATTTTGTACAATCACCTGTGTATTTATACTAAATAGATTTAGCCAAGCCTAGAAGCGGAGCTCCCGTGTTATTTATTCTTACAATAAGTTAACCTGGCTTTAGCCTGCGATCCAATCAAAAATCAGTACCCGGTCAGCAGTAACTCAATAAAACACCCAGCTGATCTTGAAAAACACAGATTGCACTACAGCGTTTCACATTGAAATTGAAATACATGGACCTGGGTGGACATACATGTACGGTTATACGACTGCGGTGACCAAAACCAAATTTTCTCGCATAGATGTTGCACAGCAGTGATAAATTAACATACCTGGAATATAACTGGATTTACAAATGCTAAATACACCTGCAAAAAAGGCAAATTAATCAGTCCTTAAATGGTATGATCCATTTCCTCCATTTATAAGTCACTTATCAACCAATCAACAAATCAATCAATCAATCAATCAATTAAGCATTACAACCAATTACCACCCTGGTTGGTCTATCAGATGATTAGCCAGACAGACAGTCAATAAGCCAATTGGTTGGTTTTTCAATAAGCTACTCATTGAACTACCGGTAGTCACTACGATAAAACTTGATCAATAATAATAATTTATAGCAACTATTCACTGAAGTGGACGTGGCTAGTGGTGGATATTTACTGAGCCAGGAAGCAGTGAGGTAAATATCCACATATGCGCCAACTCTCCCGGGTACGGAACGAGTCTCCCGTACAGGTCATTAAATCTCCTGGATAAAAACGACTCTGAACCTTTTACAGACTTTTCTCCATTCTAGACTTTTTTTGCATCCCCAAGTTAAAATAAAAACGATTTTTTCAAAATTGTTTCATCATTTCTTAATGCATTTCTTCATCTCTAACTAAACAAAATGGCTTCCTTTATCACAGCCATATAACTGATAAATGTTTGATTGGATCTCTGATAAACCAATAAAAATTCTTGACAAAAGTACCCCGTTTTCCCGCAAATTCACAATGGCAGTAGATAATATTCTTGTATTCTCTAGGAGCTGTTGGGGGATGGGTGGGTGCATTTTTTTTGGGGGGGGGGGGAGTGGAGGGGGAGTGGGTAGGTTGATTGGAGTGGGGGGTTCGGGAGACTGGATGGAAAAAATCTTCAGATTTTAGATCTCCTCTGTATCCACCACTAGCCACCGACACTGAGGTGAACAGTTGTTTTAGTATAAACTAAAACAGTGAGATAATACAGCATAAAAAGATGATTTTAACTCATTTATTCCTGCAAAGATTACAACAATTTTTTGAAATTATCAATACCGGTAGTTACAGTTTGTTGTAACCTGAGTCCTGAGCCCCCCTCCCTTGTAGCACAGTTTTTTAATCAAGATTTCACATGCAGTTCACTGTGTTGAATGCTTTACTAAATTCTAAATATTAAGCCCACACGAAACATTTCAATGCTTAAAATTGCAAAGTCCCTCGAGTGTCCATGTTACTGCTGGGCTTTGCATTTTCCAGCTGGGTTCCCTGCGCAAACATTTTAGTTTCGGGCATGCGCATAGGTGGCCTTTAATGTAAAACCACGAGGACCACCAAGTTTTTACCTGAATTCTGAGTTCACTAAGGTTAATCGGTTTTCACGGTTTGTACGGCAGTTAAGTTGACTTTTATGAAGGCCCTTCGGTGTAACTGGAATTGCGAGTTTGTCTCACAGTGCCTTGTGCCAAAATAAACGTTGAAACTTACGGCAAGTTTACTTTTGCATCTACAGTCCATTTAAGAATATGCCATTTGTTCCTAAAATAAGCAAGTGTGTTGATTGTGTATTCTTAGGTACCAGTAAGTACAGATGAAATAATAATTTTTAATTCATATCCTCGACAGGCCCTTGGTTGGAACCCAACAGGGAAGTAGATGGAGAGGGAGACCGCGTAACAGCTGGAGGAGAGACACAGACCATACCATCCAGTCGAGAGGTCTCTCTTGGCACCAGCTCGAACACCTGTCCAGAGACAGAGGGGACTGTAGGGACTTTCCGAGATGGAATGATAAAGGCTTCAGATCAGATCAGAATTCATATGCTTACCAATGTTGTCATGGCACAAAAAGAAATAAGGGCCAATATGAGATTAATATTGTACCGCCTTTGTTGATACGAATTTTGATAACTAGGTGGAAAAGAAAAATTAACATTAGATTGAGAAAATAAGTAGTTAATTCCAGTTCCATTGTACCATCATTCACTGAGAAAAAATTAAGTCCTGCATGATCTCTGCTCCATAAAATATCCAACCCTGCCCCCCCCCCCCTCCCCCAATGCAAATATTATATTAATGAGCTTTCCCACTTTCTATTGGGCAGGGGTATTTTATGGTAGCCAGTGTCTGTGGTAATTAGGTAGAGGCGCGGTTCTTGTTGTGTATTTGTACAGTTATTACCATCAAATAAAGATTTTATAACGTTCCGTGATCTGTAAAATACCCCCGCCGCTTTCTACTTTTTGCAGGTGAGGCTTGCGTCAGTGTCTATATTTTCACCTCTTTTGCTAATTCATTACTTTCTTTTACTCCTACATCGAGGATCTCTTATACCTAGTTTTCTTTAATTAAAAGTAACTGCGCATCCCTTTATTACATGCAAACCTTTCCTACTGTTGATAATTAGGAATGCATGGTGTGGCAGGTAACTAAAAAGGAAGTTGGTATAATATTTGACAATAAGGAGACAATAATAAATTGTTAGAAAGTCAAAAAAATTAACCAAAAGAAATGAACTGGAAAAAAAATTCCCATACAAGAATCAAAGGGGAATCCTCAGAACCCTTGCTTCATGGCACCCTGCATTACATCTTTGAACAAACAAAATTAACAAAATTAATGTGTTCACTCAATGACACTTACATGGCAAATATTAAAATAGAAGTGCAATAAATCATAGGAAGTTCATCAAGGAGCTAGAAAAAAGATAAAAAAAGAGAACTTGTCATTGCTTGTGAATGACAGATTATGATAATTTTAAGTTGCAGTGTTTTTGTCTCCTAGGTGCCACATTCCAAGTGGACAATGTGCAAGCCAGCAAGGCATGCAAGGCATGCGAGCCATGACTGCTGGTCATGTGAGCCACGATGGCGAGTCAACATGCGAATCACACAGTTATTGAAAGCTAACCGTTTTAAAACTGGTGCTTAGACTTAATAACAATTTATCAACACTATTTGAAATGGGTGCTTAGACTTAAATGCGAAATTTGCATGGCTTGCATGACTCGCTGGCTCGCAAATTGCCCAGCCCCATAACTTTTCTGCCACATAAAAACAAAACCAGAGAAATGCAATGGCAGATTCAAGCAATGAGAACAAGGTAGGAAGCAATGTGCACCTGAAATTTTATGTGGTTAACCTGGAGTGAACCTGAATTTTTTGGTGCTTAAAAGCGTTTCAAATAAAACTATCTAAACCATTGAAGGAACCTAAATCAATGAAGACATCATTCTTTGGCTGTAGTATACCAATACAAATACACTGTAGGAGCTGTCATGTCAAGAATATAATTCTTTTTTTCTGAAAGACGTTGCCATCCGGGTTCTGG
>NC_090881.1:27357822-27370322 GCF_036669935.1 Montipora foliosa
ACTATGATTCACTATTATTGACCAACCCACCAAGGGATGAACAGACTTTTGGGCTGAGAGACAGACTTTTGGGTCGACTGCCAGATCGATGGGTGATGAAGGATGAATGATGGATAAGGCAACAAATTAATGGAGCCACATAAAAAAGTAGGGAGACTCATCATAATATCTACGTGGGTGAAGTCTTAAGAAGTACTGTTGTCAGAGACGAACATTTGAAACATCAAGTAATATTTGAGTTGTCAGTGGATAGCGATTAAGCAACAGTTTGACTTTCAAAAATATGACTGTCAGTTTTTATATATTTAAAGGCAAAATAATATAACCTAGATGGCATTATACCTACCACAAAAACCAATAAAAGATAGGGTGTAGCGCTGCTCCAGTCGATGTTTCAATGACAAATATGCTCCAAAGGCAGGTGGAATAAGAAGAAACCAGTTACTAATTGAGTTCCCTGTTACAAAACATTAAGCACTTTGAGTTTAAAATCTCATTTTTAATCATTATTAGTTTTATTTCAGCCCTCAGAGCCACCTTAAAAGAATCACAGATTTAAGGTGGCTCTGAATCTGCTGTACAGATTTTTAACACTTTGCAGAAAGTTTCATCTTGGCCTTCTGATCACTTTCCATCATAAAAAAGGGGGTCACCGAGTTTGTTTTTGAGATAGGAGCAACTAAAAGCCAAACTATAGGGTGTTTTTGCTGGTCTTTCCCTGTTTCCAAATCACAACAATGACTGCATCGTGTTCAGCAATAATTGGTGTTTCTTATGGTACCATAACATCGCTAATAAATGATACAGCGCTGTTGTGCCAAACCTTCTAATAAGAACATTACTTGAAAGATTTGAAACTTGCTTGAGCCACCTTAAAACATATCAAATATATAAAAAAAATTACACTCCTAAGCGAGACTACAAGTATTCCCGCCCCGCCAATTTCATTCCCCCCCGGGAATTAAGCACATTTGTTAATTAAGAAAGAGAAAACACAACTAATAAATATGCTGCAAGACTAACGCAAATTAAACACTATTTACCATTTTGTCATTGACAGATGCATTACACTGTAGGTACCACGGTAATACCAAAGACTAAAGATCATAAGGTAACGTTTAGTTTTGCAAAAAAATGTTAAGCATGAAGGCACCCGTGGCCGGGACACTGAAAAACACAGACTGCAGACTGTGCAGACCGTCTGTAAAATGAAAATTCGTTTAGCCTGAATTAGGCCTAAATAACATTCGGTTAGCCTAATGAGGCCTAAATAACATTCAGGTTAGCCTGTTTACGGTTAGCTCTCAATAATAGTGAGGGTAACGCCATATTTTACCCCTGGTCTGCACGGTCTGCACAGTCTGCAGTCTGCGTTTTGCGGTGACCGCCCATGGCCGCACGAGTCCGTCGCAAGGCAAACCTTTCGGTTCCGATCAAGTTACAGAAAACAACCTGCAGCAATTAAGCTTGCCTACTCTTAGTTACGGTAGTTCTAATATTAAGACTGGATATTGATGGTAGGATATAAATATGTAAGCTTTTAAGTTCTGATCGCTGGGAAATTTAAACTTATCAGTCGCTAACGTTTCTTGAACAGGTTGCACTTTAAGTCAACAAGTGAATATTAAAAAACTTACAAAATTCAGCGAGAAATGGAGACACCACGTAATTTTCTTCACACCAATCTAAAGTTGCAGTGGGTTCCCCCCAAAAGCCTTGCTTGTCATCGTATGTGGGTGCCATTTTTGCTTTCGTTCAAGGCGTATTAACAAATAATGTTACCGTCCAAGTGTTGTGGCTCCTCCATAATTGTATGCTCATGCCTCCTGGGATCACGATCTCCTAAGAAATAATCGAATATGCACATTTTTTGCCTCGCTGTTTAACTGACGTAGACATATATGAAGTATCTATCGAGCAAAGCTCAATCGCAACTCGAACAAAGATGGCGGCGACTGAAACAGTCAGAGAGAAAGCTTTGGTTAATTATAGGAAGAAGCTTTTGGAGCACAGAGAGCTAGATGCACGCTTAAAAGAAAGTATGTGTATATTATTATTTTTATGTCGGATTATGTGTGATTGACATAACTAAAAATTAAGTAACTTAAAGTCATCCATTGCAAACTAATTATGACAAAGCTATTTCTGATCTTCTTTGTCGTACAATTGCTAATTTGTAGTCGTACGCATAGTAAGGGTCACTGTTGTATTAGCAATGTTTGCCTCATTTAAGACAGGACTATAAATTGTGAAAAAAATTGGTTCACTAAAAGATTGAATGAAATTCCACATGAACCTTCCTTTTCTCAGTGAGAGAGCAACTGAAAGATTTAAGTAAGGAGTACGACAAGTCTGAGAATGATCTGAAAGCTCTTCAAAGCGTTGGTCAGGTATGTACAAATGGTTTATGTAATTTATGCAAGCTGGTTCTTTGTGTTGCCAATGATGAATATCATTCGCTGAGACATCCTTGAAAGTTCTTCTTGTAAAGCCAAATTTTGGGGGAGAGGACAAAACGCAGAGCCCTACTCCATGGAGTACCCTGTTGACTACCCAAATCGAGTACCTTAAAAATACTATTTCGAATGAGTACTGTTGATCCATGTGTAAGCAGCATCTCAAATAGTGCTTACTTAAGCCTCAACACCCATTTTAAACAGCATTGTTCAACAGTATTTAAGTCTAAGCACCCATTTTAAAAAGGTTATCTTACATGAAGTAATCGGCCATCACAACAATAATCGAAAGCTAACGTTTTTAAAATGGGTGTTTAGACTTAAATACTGTCGAACAATGCTGTTTAAAATGGGTGTTGAGGCTTAAGTAAGCACTATTTGAGATGCTGCTTACACATGGATCAACAGTACTCATTCGAAATAGTATTTTTAGGGTACTCCATTTGGGTACTCCATAGGGTACTCCATGGAGTAGAGCTCCGTGTTTTGTGCTCTCCCAAATTTTGAGTCATTTGTTGTTATATCAACTGTCTGACAATATACACATTAATTTTTTCTTTCAAGTGCTGTTAGCTGTGTTTCAATTACTATTACATGTACACAACAATCTACTGAGATGTGTTACATTTAATACTCACCTCATAGTGGTTCATTTTTTTACATTGTGTTTTTATTTCCTGTAGATTGTTGGTGAAGTTCTCCGTCAACTTACTGAAGAAAAATGTAAGTTTTGTTGTAAGATTTTATATCAGCTCTGGTGAGTGTTGACAAGGGGATCTGCTATTCATCGAGTTACGAGTTGAGTTGAGTTGAGTTTGAGTTGAGTTTGAGTTAAGTTTGAGTTAAGTTTGAGTTATGATTGAGTTACAGTTTTTGGCGTTTTTCGGAATTAAAAGTAATAAGTATTCAGTACGAAAACTATTTTCTCCTCGTTGAAAGATATATTTGCATAAAAATTTGCAAAATGGCATGGCTTTCCAATGATCAAAACAATCTAATAATTATTACACCTTTCACGGCATCATTCTCGTTGCTGCTGTTAAGTCTATCGACATCAAAACGATGTCTTCTTAGAGGGATACATGGGCTTTATTGTTAAGCCAGTTAAAGGCGGCCCGGCGGCTATGATGAACCGTATTCGTCGTCCGGCATCATGGTCGATCAAAACGCCGTAAACGAAAGAGGAAAACATTTGACGAAGTGAGCCCGCATTGTGCTTTTTGCTCATAACCGCTGAAATTCTAAAAATCCATGCGTCAACACAATTGTTACGTTTGCTATTCACCGAAATTTTGTAATGTAGGCAGTTAAACGAGCCGAACTGCCCGAGCATTTAAATAAGTGAAAATGTTTGACCTAGTCACACATGTCGGAAAACCATTTCACTGCAAAAATGAAAGAGACAAGATGTTAAAAGTAATGCTAGATTGTTTCGCCTGGCCTTGATGGTATTACATTTTTTTTTCAAGTGCTATTAAGTTATGAAATTAAATGCACATTAATCCCTACTTCGGTCCGCTATGACGTCTAGTTGCCTAGCTACAATCCCAGCCAAAAAAGATGGTGACACCAACCCAAAATACAACCCCTTCCCCTCTTTTCAATGTTGATTGCACTATGACTTTGGGCATTCATGAGAAAAGTCAATAGTTTTTTTTCCCCTACAACTTCGAAAAGGGTGCAGGAAGGATGAACTTATGTGTGGCATCAAGTGTCCCAGAAATTTATGACCGAGATTGGGTGGGGTCTAAAGCAAAGGTCAGTTTCAGTTTGACGGGTCACTCGTACTTGCAGGTCATTGTTTTACCTTTTCGAAAGTAACCCCAAACCCTCAATTTGTCTAACCCTAGGCCTAAAAGCCAAGTTTAGGTCTATGGTTACCCAAATCAATTAGGGTGTTGGGTTACCTGCCACGAGTAACCCTTAATCACGGTGCACGGTTCGCGAGTTACTTTGTGACTAGAAAGGTGACGGGTGCGATTCGCATTGTTTTTCGAAATCTATTCTGACAGTACTGACCCCTTTCTAAACTATGACTTGTTACTAATCAGTGAAAACACTATGAAAAGAAGTTTGTTTCGCTCACCTTCTGTTTCCCATTTCTACATGGTAAGACTTGCCGGATCTTTGCGTACTCCGGGTTCTGGTTCTCACGCAATGGAATGTTGATAGTTAACCGCAGAGTCGTCGGCAAGCGTTCGAAGTGGTGATCTTTAATTGTTAATTTAAAATTGTCTGTTTGGATCTCTACTCAACCGGTTAAAAAAAGGTCAACAGACAAGTTTTGAAATCAGAGTATTGAAATTGAAAGTATGTCTATGATCTGACCAAATCACGATAGACATTTCTTTCTGTCTACACTTTTACCATCCTAAAACTTGCACCGCTTTAAATCATGTTGCATAAAGCAGCTTACAGTTATTTCTCATTATTTATTTATTTACTTGTTAATTAATTTTGGTTTTTCTTGCACGGTTTCTTTTGTTTTTGCAAGAACATAAACGAGAACTGACAAAGACACTTCTGTTCAAAGGCTAGGATCAGTAAGGGAAAAAACGCGTTCCAGGTTCCGGATTCAATATTTTACATAAACACTCCTGCAGCTCACTAGTTCCGATAACGTTTTGTGTGGTAGCCGATCATGAAAACCACGCTGCTGGACGACAAACGGTACTTTTCATTGTTTAGCCGCCAGGGCTATAAGCTGGCTTAACAGTAAATCCCATCCTTAGCCTTACAAGAAGACATCTGCATCGATAGACTTGATCGCTAAAAGGAACAACCGCGCGCCGGTGGATCAGTTTGTTATGCAGGAGATCGTGAGTTCAACTCCGGCCGGACCCGCAACACTCAGGGTCTTAAAATAATTGAGGACAAAGTGCTGCCTTTGTAATATCATCCGCAAATGGTTAGACTTTCAAGTCTTCACGAATAAGGACTATAAATCGCAAGTCTCGTCTCACAACCTTCAACGTTCATAAACTGTGGGATATTAAAGATCGCACACACTAGTCGGAAAGAGTACGGTGTTGTGGTCTGGTCTTTTCATCAGCCATTTGGTCGGCTTGGAATAATCTTCCGAAGGGACTACTGATCGACGAGACCACATAACAGCAAAACAGGCAGTAGTCAAATCGAAGGAGTCCAAGTGCTGAAACAGGTAGTGTTAAACAAGAATACTGCCGTGCATGAAATTTCAAGATTGTTTTGATCAGTTTAAAACCATTTCACAAATATACACCTGTGCACTTCACGAAAACGGTGTTTCATGGTCTTCTCAGTGACTTCTACTTAATATTTATTAGATTTAAGCGCCAAAAATGCCAAAAACCGTAACTCAATATTAACTCAATCTTAACTCAAACTCAACTCAAACTCAACTCAACTCGTAACTCGATCAATACTAGTCTATCTCGTTGACAAGTGCTCATACCATAGCTGGTAGCAAAAAAACTTCATGAAACCATATCATTTTTGAGCTGTCCAAGGTCTAAAAGAGACAAAAATATAGGCCACATTCATTAAAGGGGCTAGGTCACGAAATTTTAGGCAATTTCAGCACTGATCGAATGATCATAGAATTAACTAAAATATCAAAATAACTGTTCAAAACTATAGAAGAACTCTAACAAAACACAGGGAAGCCAAGAAGGGACATGGATGGACAAAACTGGAGATGATTGAAATGGATTGAATTTGGGTAAATTTGAAAAACATCTGCCCACCTTTTTTAAAATTAGTATCAGTCTATATCAAAATTTCATTTACACGGCTGGAAAATCATTCTCAGTTGTTATGTGGCCGTGATTTTGCAAATGAAAGACTCTTGCTCTGCCAATTTGACGTTTAGAGCTTGTAATTAACAAAATTAAACAAAATTACCTAAAATAGCGTGACCTAGCCTTTTTAATGGCAGCTAAGTATTCTTTTGTCTCTATTCTAATCATCCTCACTAACCTCATTAGTACGAACAAATTCAAAATAATTTTTGCCCTAAAGTGAGGCTTGATCGCATATGTACTGTACAAAAACTAACTAACAAACCATACCTTGAAAAATGTATCAGCTCCTTTTATAGTGCACAACACTAAGCTCTTGATTACTTATAGTTTGATTTTCCCAGCTCAGGCAGATCCTATATAATCCAAAAACGTTCTGCTAATTACGGTAATACTGTAGTTTGTTTGCTTCTCATTTTTACATTCTTTGCTTTGTAAGGAAAGTTTTCTTTTTTTTCTTTTTCAGTTATTGTGAAGGCAACCAATGGGCCACGTTATGTTGTTGGTTGTAGAAGACAAGTATAAAACACTTTACTTCTTCTTTGTTAATTAAAATAATTTTATACCTTTGCTAACCATGAAGCGATGGTGATGGGGCACATAATATTAAGTCGATATCACTTGCAGACTGCATCCCAGTTCCGGGTTCGAATCCCTGCTTGTGCGTTCCACAGTTCACTCAGCTTTCCATTCACTTGAGGGAAGTAAAACTTAATGAGAACCAGTATTACTGGGGATAAGTTGTGCATGAAACGGGATAGGAGTGGCACCCACCCCTCCATTAAAAAAAATAGAGTAGAAGCTATCGAAAAAGGAGCCTCCAGGTTGCCCTCGACTGCTGTAGACTTCTTGTCTTGTCGTGCCAACCAATCTTGACAGCCATACTGTAAGTTTCAACCTGCATTTTAATAGTTTGACTTCTGAAAAAGACAAGGAGCAGTAACAATAATTATTTATGTCCAAAGAAAATGACTCGGGTTAGCAACGTATCTTAAATTTATTGTATAGATCTAGATCTCTAGATCAGTGATCCAAGCAACAAAATCAAAGTTTTAATTTTAGATCTCTAGATCTCTAGATCATTGATTCAAGCAACAAAATCAAAGTTTTAGCTTTAGAATACAGCACACTTAATGGGAACGTAGTTTTGTGTGAAAACCTAAATAGGTTGTTAACCCTTTAATGGGTAAAATCATCTGGCATTAGACAGAGTAAAATCTATAAGTGGCGACTGGGGGTAAAAGGGTTAATTACTAGCCAATAACTGAAGCTCATGACCTAGTGAAGTATTTAACTCTGGTTCACGGTTGGGGTCTTTTGATATTAAAAATTTTCTTATTTGGATGTAACATAGCCTGTGCGTTTTCCCGGGCGTGCAGCCTCGATCCCTTTTTTGTCCACATTGGGCGTAAAATTGGTGTCCTTAAATCCCCAGCTATGTTCAAAGGAAAAGAGTTGCAAGTAGTCACGCTTCAAGGTCGTGTACCTCTGCCAATAATAATATTGCAACTTGTGTGTACCATCTGAGATACGTGTATAAGTGAGTATGGTGGGTTACAGTACATCCATACAATAGTATTGCTATCTTTGCTTTAATATCAGGTGGATAAAAAGAAGCTGAAGCAAGGAACACGTGTTGCCCTTGATATGACAACTCTCACCATCATGAGGTACAGGGTGTATGGTGCCTTTATTTTTTACCCGTACAGTTTATACACCTATAGGTGGTTTTTAACCAGTCCCAAGGGACACAGATAGCACTGTGGTAATGTAGAAGTGCTCAGTGGATGAACAAAGAAAACTAGTAAACATTGAAAATATTGATTCCTTTCATCCATCAACATGGTGGTAATGACATTTTGTGAAAACTTCTGAATGGAGTAAAAGTCAATGATTAGAATGTGGTTTTACATTTGAGAGGTCCTTTTCATGTAATTCCTTGGTCTCTGATCAAATCCTGATCATTTCCTTGTAACAGGTCTTTTGTTTCTTTTGTTTCTTTTGTTTCTTTTGTTTTTGTACCACAGTCTGTGACATCCATGAAAATTGTTTTCTTTGTTCCAAATTAGGAAGTGCTGTATTGCAGAGGAATAGAGAAGGCTATTAAAAATGAATTTGGAGGAAAAGAGTATTCTCAGTTTTGTGTGACCTTGGTGTTATTCTTTTGCCACTCTGTTAGGTACCTTCCTCGTGAGGTTGATCCCCTTGTGTATAACATGTCACATGAGGATCCTGGTAATATTACATATTCTGAAGTTGGAGGACTCAGTGAACAGATCAGGGAACTCCGAGAGGTATTAGAACAAGTTTCAATCGAGTGTCATAAAACCAAAACCAAAGTAATCACTTTGACCAATCACAAAGGACGGATACAATCTGATAAAACAATCAAAACTCAAAGTAATTACATGTAGCAGACACAAAGGGTGGGAAAATGTGCACACACGAGCCACGATTGCTTTTGGTTTCACTTCTAATTGGCTGAAAAAGTGGTACAAGAACTTTGAAACAATCACTGAGTGAAGTGATCCTAAACCAAAGCAATTCTCTAATTACTTTCGACACTCATTTGAAAACCGCTCTATTTAGATCTATGTTTAGTTTACCAGTTTAGTTTACCAGTTTCAGCACTTGGACTCCTTCAATTTGACTACTGTCTGTTAGTGACAGAAAATTAATGCAGCTGTAGTGGGTCACGCTGTTTTCATTGGTAGGGGGGGCCAGGCTCGATAGTGGAAGGTCCCAAGTTCAATAAATGCAATTACCCCGCAAGCTTGAGTCATTATAGGAAGCGAGGATAACAATGACTATGGTGGTGACAAAAGTGACAACGCCAAAAAGCTGGGCTCTGAGATAGGAGAGAAATAGTATCCTGGTCTGGGTTGCTCGAAGCATGGTTAGTACTAACCAGTGTTAAATACAGTACCATGGAAACCTATAGGCTTTGATACCTGTTAACCACTGGTCAGCACTAACCAGGCTTCAAGCATCCAGCTCCAGGTAATCATGAATATGGCAGAGACAGTCCTTGAGTTTGGATTTAGCACAGAAAACAATAGGAAGTACAACACCATACAGCCAATGAAGTATAGTGTTGAACAAGAGGTACGACCCTACCCCTTATTTTAACATTATATTTTGATCTATACACAAACACTTGCAGGTGATAGAGCTTCCCTTGACCAATCCTGAACTATTTCAGCGAGTTGGGATTCAACCACCAAAAGGATGCCTTCTGTTTGGTCCTCCAGGTAATAACACTGGATGCTTGACATAGCATTATGAATTGTTTGATGTCAATTAATCGCCCTTTCTTCTCAAAGGAACTGGGAAAACGTTACTTGCAAGGGCAGTTGCAAGCCAGTTGGATGCCAACTTCCTCAAAGTAAGTCCGTATTATAAGTTAATTTTGTAAGATCAAAAGCAAGGAGTTAATGTAATTATTTCATAATCAGTGGGATAAAATACATTCAGCACTTTCTTTAATCTTAGAAAAATTTCCATTTCTTCTCTTAAGTCATCTGTACACAGTGACAAAAAAGGTTGTTGTTGTTGCTTTTAAGACCTTTAGAGTTAATTTTAAAATGGTACCAATAGCATTAAATACCATAGCATTTTTATAACTTTAGAATTGAAAACCAAAAATAAATTTTGAATTTTTAAGATCATGCAAAGATTAAAGTGAAAGATTTGTGTTCAAAATAGTTTTGAATGAAAGAAATGTATTTTAAAGTGCGGGTTGTAGACAAAGTGATCCTCACTCTTTATTTTGTATTTTTTAATAAATAAACTTTAACATAATACATTTCACGAAGTAGATACATGGCAGAAATTTAAGTTTAGACATATATGGTTATTGACAATTAAAGCAATAAATTCTTGTCTCTTATAGCAGACACCTAAGTCTAAAATAGTTTTGGCACAATACACTGTAGATAAGTTATCAAACTAACCAGTCTGCCCCTCCTGTTGTGACAATTCCATCACTCCTTTAAATGAAGGTCATACAGTGCAAAACAACAGTTCCATAAAATATTGTGTAAGTTGTCTTTATGAGCTTGTGAAGTTTTTCTTAGGTTGTATCCAGTGCTATTGTAGACAAATATATCGGGGAAAGTGCAAGGCTTATCAGAGAAATGTTTGGTATGTATATTATTAGACTTGTTTTGTTCAAACTGTTTTACATAATGATGTGGCAAAGAAAAAGATGATGATGGTTTCTTATGTTAAAAATTTACAGGCTATGCAAGAGATCATGAACCTTGTATCATCTTTATGGATGAAATTGATGCTATTGGTAGGTAACATTGTTGTCATTTTTCTGTTCTCAAGGTAAAGGTACACCTTATTTAATGTTGGAAGTTCCTTTCCTCTCAAGAGAGTACTCTCCCAGGAAGCCGCCGGTGGGCTCATTTTACCCCCCTCTTTCCATCAGTGCTCCGTTTTAAGGGTATTTAAAGCTACTTAGGCTACACTGAAAGGAAAGAAGTCGAAACAAGGATGTGAGATCCGGGGATCGAACTCGGGTTCTCTTGCACCAAGGCCGCGCACTAACCAACTGTGCCACCCTTGCCCCTTAACTTATTGACTTACCAAAATTTGGCCTGAGGTCATGACCGAGGGCCAAATATTTTCCCGTCCAGACCAACCTAAACTCAGTCAATAAGCATTTTATCACATGGGCTCTTGACACTATTAATGAGCACTCACAAGATGAAGTTTGAAGTAAATAATTAACAAAAATTTGCATAGAAAATTTATCTAATATGTTGTTTGCATTTGCTTTTCTGGCTGTAAATAGCTTGGATATTTAAAAGTGACAAAATTCTCTAAAATTGCATCACACAGAGCAGTATGTGTTCCTAGCAGGGCTGTACAGCTTTTTCTGGCCCTGCTCCCGTCATATGGTGATTTTCCAAATAGTTTCACAATGGAAGCACACGTTGGGTTGTACGGGCCATATGATAATTTTTTTAATGGGTTCTGCTACTTTCTTTAGGTGGACGACGATTCTCTGAGGGAACATCAGCTGACAGAGAAATTCAAAGAACCCTCATGGAGGTTGGTTGTCATCAAAATAGTCACTTGTCTTATTTTGTTTTCCAGAAGACATACTGCAGTATACCACAATTTTATGAGACAGTGTCAGATTTAACCAAGTCGTGTGTCAATGGCTGAAAGAAGCACTGTTGTGGTAATTTCGGTGTTAAAATGCATCAGGTTCGACCTATGCTCACATGCATAACATTAATTTTCTCCCATCGCAAGAAGACGATATCGGAAGAATGTTAGCAGGATGATCAACACATATTTGATATTTGGTGATTTTATTAAAGTGTCACTATGACGAAATTCGCATCTTTCCTATCTAAGCCATTTAAAGACATAAACATGTAGTCTGTACGAGAAGAAGAATGCTTTTTACTATTTTCAAATATCTCTTTTTGTTCCACGCGGTTCACGAAACAGTTTCAGATTGTCTGAGTTCGGTCGTTTCGATACAAAGTCATTTCGATACAAGTCGATTCGATACAAATTGAAGTCGTTTCGAGAGATCGTCAAAAGTGGATTCGATACATTCTTCTGAGGGCGGAAATAAAATATCGACTTTTTCTGAAGAGGGAAATGTGTCGGCACTTTGATCTCCTACTTCTTAAGGGATGAAATTCGCACAATCTCGTCAAAAAGGGGGGGGGGGGGGTGTGGATTTTAAATGGAGTGGCCCCAAGTGGCTGGAACGTTCTTTGTGAGCCCTCCAAGAATGACTTCCGTTGTTGTCGTGTGGTCAGTTTTAAATGTGTCACGGACTCTTATGAAACTATGAAAGATGAGCAGGAACTTTCTATCAAAGAAAGAATTACTAGCCTTCCACTCCAAACTTTGTCTACCCAAATAAGCGTACATTCCCAATCCATCCAGCCTTTTTTGTACCAGACCACAACAACATCATCGGGAGGTTTTTTCATGTGGTGCTGTCTTTCTTTAAAAAAATGGACATCGGTTTGAGTTTCTTGACACATTCTAAACATGAGAGGACTACAGACATGCATACTTGACATGCAGTTTAAACAGGCATCGAAGGACAAAGGCACCTAATCCATGTTGAAGACGCGATCTTCTTGAATTTGAAGCTCTTCTTCCCTTCTCGAGACAAACCGACGGAAGCTTTAAACCTTCCCTTCTCATCTGGCAGTTTTTGGCCACACCGACAGTTTTTCTCGACCGGTTAGATAATCTGTTTCGTTGCGCCAAGTTGGGCCGCTCT
>NC_090881.1:27377822-27380322 GCF_036669935.1 Montipora foliosa
ATACCCACAAAACCCTGGCCGACCCTGAATAGTAATCGTATTCAAATCGATGCGGTTTCGCTGTTTACACGACAGATGAAACCATATCGTTTTGAAAACGCTGCACGTTTGGCAGCGTTCGTGTAAACGCTGCCTTAAAGTCACGAATGTTGATCTACTATTGTGCACTCTAGAAAAATTAAACTTACAGTGAAACTCGGGGAATTCGTATTATTATCGCAAGGGCAACTCCAAGTCTACGGGACAAAGAGGATCCAGAAATAATGGTAGTGCCTATCTCACGCAACACCGTAATTCACGTTATTGACACAAACAGCAGCTAGCTAGAGCGCTTCGCTATCTGAATAAGGAAGTGGCTTTGCTTTGAGAAATTTCTCTCTAACATCATTGAAATCATCGTTTGGGTAGTACTTGCATCGTTCATTATTCAAATGCATGAATAGACTTTCGAAAAGTCCTTCGTCTAGATACGAGCGTACGAAAAATCACTTCTGGGGTTATCGTGAGGTCGACTTGTGGCAAGTCTAATGCATGAAAGGCTGGATTGTGTGATTACAAAGGTCTTGTATGGAAGGTTATAGTCGAATTTAAAAATTTCACGAATTAGTCAATTTCCTTTTTGTGAAGCTTCGCGTCTAGAAAACACAAAAATAAAGATAACAGACTTCAAAAATACAATTTATTCAGATGTTCGAAATGATAGATTGCGTGATCACAACGGTATTGCGCGGAATCTGCTAATCGGATAAAAATGTCACGAATATTTTCACACTGTAGTCAATTTCGTATGTAAGCTATAAAATACATCGAAACAAGAAGGTAAAGGTTTCAGTACGTTTTTTTCCGAATTTTCAGGTTAATGTTATGGTAGGTGACCATAATTTTGATTAGAAACTTAAGAAAACAGCATTAGCTCCACGGTTTTCGGCCAACGCGCTTAGAAGCAGTTCATTCTTTTGTCTCCTTCATGATTGGTCGATTACTCGCACGTGACTCACTCAGCGGCCGCTGGCACGCAAAAGGCGTTCATGTTGATTTCTATCGGTGGGTTATTGATGACACCGTTTGGACATAACTTAGCCATTCTTTTGGTACAACCACGGGGGAATTTGTAATATTTGTGCTATAGGACGTCAACAGGAACCTGTTTGTTTTGGGATTTGTCTCTTGTCCAACATATTCGGTAGTTCGCGACCGGAAATCATGCCTGTTCGCAAAGAAGGTAGGTCATGAAATCCTTGTAAACTTCACAGCAAGGTGATCTATCTTAAACTCGAAATTTCTGCTTCCTTGCGAAAACTCTAATGACACTCAAATGTAATTCCTTTAGATGCTAATAAAGCTCTCGAGCTGTTGGAAAGCTACTATGAAAAGTTAAACAAACCCCAAGATCGTGCACTTCGGACCGCTATTGAAAGAGTGATTCGGATATTTCAAAGTCACCTATTTTTGGCCCTTCTCGGTAAGTTGGTTTGATGTTTGCATTTTGAAAACTGTTTATTAATTTGTTTGGGGGAAAGGTAACTTGAAGGTTCAAAAACTCCAGCCTGATTATTTATCTCAATTCCTTTGGTAATTCAACATTTCCTTAAAATGGCCAGGAGGTATGTGGAAAAATTCGTCAAGGATTATGGTACTTCAATGTTATGCGTTTGCAATATTTTTGAAGGCCCCTCGCTGTTATGTTATCAAGGAAAATGAGTTTATGTGGTCATTATAATTCAGATATACAAGAGTTTTACGAAACCACATTATTGGACGACTCAAAAACAACTGAGCAAAAAGTTGTGGAAACAGACGAAGCTGTACAGAGATGGGAAAGTAGTCCACCGGCAGAATCTCCGCCGAGCTATCCCGTTTACAGCAAGGTATGCTTTGAGCGCTGTTGTGATGACTTAAATATGGCAAAGATTGTATTGGTCGTTATGTTTTTAAGGAAGTGATCGAATAATATCAAATTTTTCGGTTTGAGGTTTTGAAGCAGGTATAAGTGACATCCTGAAGTAGATGTGGTCATCTATTATAGCATATTAACAAACCATTGTAGCTTTTGTGTTGTCATGACTTTATCCGATGTTTGCAAGGTGTTCATGAGTTTCGTGGACGAAATTTTCGTAATTTTGTTTGTTAGTATACAGCTTGTACGTTGTTTGTAAAACGTAATTTCATGCAGGAAACAGGGGCTCAGAAAAATGGTTATTTTTTTCTAATCGTGGCATGTTGCTTCTCTTCACATTCTTCAAAAATAATATTATTGTTATCGACAAATTTTGAACAAACCGTTCATATCCATGTCTGTTAATTAAAATAAATATACTGTTTCTTCACATACTGAAAATTATCAAAGGCTACTTCTTTCTTGCAACGATTGTTAAACCGGCATTTTTCAAGGCATAAATATTGTTTTGCAATGTAAACGTATCTTTTTGAGCGACCTATGTTTTTTTTTGATTATCTTTTCAATTTAGCATTATTTTTAAATTATTGAAAAATGATTTTT
>NC_090881.1:27382822-27390322 GCF_036669935.1 Montipora foliosa
CTATTTGTTCATTACTGTTTTACTTTGAACTATGATAACAATAATATAATTATGTTGTCATCTGCAGTAGATGGCCAACTATTGAACGAGCACATCTCTGTTCAACAGTTTCCTTGATATCTTACAAGTGACTCCTCATGTACCATTTGTTCTTTCTTTCCATTTATGATAACATCAAATTCAGTAAGAAAGGTTACATAATTTGTACAGAAAATAGAAAAGAAGAATAACTTTATTCAAAGAACATTATGGTAGATTTAATCTGTTGTGTTTTGTTTTGATGTGGTTTAATTGTTTATTGCATGTTAATGATAAACAAAGAGCTGAAGGAAAAGTTTTTTTTTTTTTCCTAGAGTGGCTTAAATGGAGAAACCAGTCCTCCACCCATAATCACTCCAAGCATATCACAGAGTGTTCAACAAGAGAGCTTTCAGGTTGGTGACTTGTTTATTTTACCATTCACATACCCATTCATTCAGCTATCTCTTTTGTTGGTTTAAAATAAAAAGGATACAAATATTAAGTAATTATGTCCATAAAAAACTTCGTAACTGAACGAAAATAAATATTTGCTTCCAAGATCTGAGTACTGTTCACAGGCTATAAAGTCAAGGCAGTGTTTTTGAAAGGGGCAAAACAACTTGCTTTATGTATGGAAAGTCAGCAGTCTCGCATTGCAATAATAGGCCATTTCCGAGTTCATGTCTACCTCCTTTTCAGAGCGAGTCTAAGTGAAAAGTTTTTATGATAGTAATTAGTTCTACTTTACATATGAATGAAAACTAATTTCATAAGAAAAACGTCGCACTTAGACTCACTTTGAAGAGGAAGCAGACATAAACTCAGAAGTGGCCTAACTTGCAAACCTGTACTTAATAAATTATTATTATTATTCTTGTGTCATTCCTGCTCCTTTTTAGAAAACAAGTTTTCACAATGGCAAGTTTTAATGCAGGTTGAAGTACATTTAATTCTATCAATGACCACCCTGTTTATGTCAAGGAAATACGTTCTGAGACTTATTAAGTCTCATAAGTCATTAAGAATAGCGGTTTTGTAAATTAACATGGTTAGATCTCACACAAAGAGCATTAACTGTTCATTTTTGACAAAATCCAGTTCACCTTAATTATTATTGAAGGTGATTGCATGACTAGTTTTCCTAGCATGTTCATCAATGCCAAATACAAGGGAACACAATCAGTTGATGCAATCACGTACATGTAGAACCTTAGATTGGGTCGATGTAAACACTTCCAAATGGCAAGTTGTTCTCAATACATTTCCAAGCTCATGGAGCCCAATTGATTTTAACCGGCAATCATGTAAATGCCACCCTTATACACCAGTAGCACAGGCTGATGCCTTTTTTGTATGGGGTGTCAGTCATATCAATCATTGATTTTGATGATAAAAAACTAAAAAATCAATATTTCACTCATTGACTCACTCCTTTGGTGCCCTAGGGTTTACAAGTAAAATAGTCTGGTATTAGATTAAAATCAGTTGAGTATCACTCCCAGATGTCAATGTGTTAACACTTGAAGATCTGCACTCTTTTGAGTTAGACATACCTTTGATTCAAAAATCTTTCCAGTCATGGATATTGTTTATTGATAGTAGAATTAACATAATTCATTGTGTAGGTGATATCCTTTTTTTATTTTTTTTTCATCCTGTAATTTGTTTTATGAAAGGTCAAAGTACCCTGATGTAATGGTAGATGATGTGAAAGGGGACATTTATTGGGTGCAAAGATTATTATTTTGTATATCTGTCATCGGTTTGCATTTTATTATTTCACAAGTCAATGGGATATTGTGATTTTCTGACAAGGGCATTTCTCAATTATTTTTGCCTTGAAGTTTGAATCATTCTTTTAGCTTGAATATGAATATTGCCCTAATTATATATTCAGTATATTATTGTTTTAGGTGATTGATTTGTCCGAACTTGCATAGTAATCAGCTTTTTAGCATGCATAGTTCTTGCCACTTAGTAATGCTGACAGTTTGTCAGCTGTGTGATCTAATTCTATGATCATGTCTATCCCATGGCTTCCTTGACAAACAAAATGTTCAGAAAAAAGAATTTAAGCTATAAATCGTTTTAAACTACAACATGAAGAATTTGTGGAGGGCATGCACAAATTTTGGTTGGGTAATGAAGCACATTCACTGAACTGTATCAACACAGTCATCTCAGACAAGCTGTGGTGTTCTTCCCTTAATTTGCGTATTTTTGTTTTTGTTTATCTCTTCAGAGCAAATCAACATCAGAACCAACACATGTTGATGGCATTTTGGTAAGTTCAAACTAAAAAGTAAGAAAATGTTTAAAATATTGACAATTTCCCTTCAATGACACATATTATCAATAGCAAAGACATGGAGTATTGTCCTGTTGGAAGGAATTTTGCTTTATGTATTTTAAGATAAGTGGAATTTTGTCTTTATAATCTTTCCTTTCCTTCCCTTCCCAAATTTTTGCTGTTTTATGCAATAAATACAACTGTACTGGAACTGTACTGTTAGATTTGCAGTGAAATTTATCAACCGTGCCATGCAAATTTAAGGTGTTAATTGCTTCTGTCCACATCTTGGTCTATTTGCTTTTTGTATTTTTTAACTATCGAAGAGTTTAAAAATATTTATTTTGTTGCAGCAAGATCCAAATAAAAGCTAAGTTAAATCTATTTGGTGTCTGGTTGAAAATGGCTACGTGGAAGAGGAAAATGATTAGTGTGTTTGATAAAAATGACTAAATGCCTAAGTTCCTCTTTAAACTTCTTTGAATTGTGAAATGGAGTTTATTGTTCAGAAATAATTATTATCTTAACCACTATAGACATTTGATTAAATCAAAATCTTAACCAGGTGTTTTTTTTGTATCTATGCCCACTCTAGATCTGTTTTCATTTATCAATGAGTCAATGATTTATGGTTTTTGTTGGATGAAGTAATATTTTCCATATACTGAAGAAATATGTGGATCTAAAATAGCATCCCAAACTTCATTTAAATCATAAGATACTGTCTTTTGATGTTAAATGCGAAGAAAGCTTCTACTGGTGTTGTAATCATCAATAATTGTTGTTTAAACAGCCACAGTCAAAAGTGAAAAAATATTCACAATTTTACAATGTATTTGAGTCTTCAGTTTGTTTGCTTTCAATAACTTCTTTAAATACTTGTGGCAGACAGCTATGCCTTCAAGTAATGTTCACAATACAAGTGGCAGTGTGTAAGGCTATTCAGAAACTTGAGACAAAACTAGTTTTGAAATTTAAGAAAATCAAATATTATGGTAGAACTGCCAAGGACTCATCTGGACTTGGAAAGCATCTTCTGTCTTCCAAGAATTTTAGTGCTGACATTTCAGTGTGGGAGATTTTTCTGTCTTAGCAGAACATGCATGATCACTGTTTTGATCATATACAGCAAGTTCAATATGAAGTCAATTTGCATAAATTCTTTTTAGAAAGCCAAGATTCAGTCATGAAACTCAAAATAATACTTAAAAGGCTTTTCATCTCACCAAGTCCATTGTCACTTGTGTCTTGAAACATCACAAGATTTAATGCTTAAAGCCATCTGCTATTAAGACCACAAAAAGGGTTAGGATATTTTAACTGTGTATATTTCTCGGTCAAATGATATGAAGTTGACAAGAAGGTAAGGGGACACTTCATGACAGTCAGCATGCAGGATGTATATCTTTTCATCTGGGACTTGCAGACAGCTCAATGTAACATGTCCATCAGTGAATTATAAAAATAAGAGCATTTGGAAGGAATGTCAAGGCAATTTGGTATTAGTTCACCATTTCAAATTTATGTCAGTCAATGTGTAATAAACATCATTTTATGTAATTTCCTACACTACTGTTTTATCTTAAATAGGAAAATGGCTTAGAAGAGTCCCCTGATTATCAATATGTTGACATTGTTTTGGAAAGGGTAAGTTACAAAAGGCTCTGTCCTGTATTGTGTGGTTCCAGAAAAAGTTGACACCCCTTCTGTTGAGGGTATTCCGAGTTGAACCTTCTGATATTGTTGTCTGACAGCTAGCTATCTACTGCACTGTTGCTCCTGCTTTTCAAACACAAACCTTCAGCCAGCACTCACCATTCTTCAGTGTACAACATTGTTATTTCTTTTCAAGATTGGCACTGTGACTGAGCTTACTGCTGTTGTGTCATAATGTTACTAGGGTACCACTGGGCTTGGCTTCAGTATTGGTGGGGGAACAGACAATCCTCACATGGACGATGACTATGGAATTTACATCACCAGAATAATCAAAGGAGGGGCTGCTGCTGAGGATGGCAGACTCAAGTAAAACATTTATAATTTTCAACCTGTTGAATTTTTCTTATGTGCAGCTGTTGCGACCAGGGTGGATGATCAGTCACAAGTTGTATGTGCCTTTTTTTTCATCAGTGTTGGAGACTGCATTGTTGCTGTGAATGATTCATCCACTGTAAATGTAACTCATCAACAAGCAGTGGAAGCTTTGAAGGCTGCTGGAGGCGTTGTGACACTGGTAATAATGTTGATTTGTGATTTGATTTGCCAGATATTGTTTGAAGCCAACCAAACCAACACTGTTCATATCTATAGTGCTGCTTTGTGTTGTCAGTGGTTTAGCAAAACAAAATATGAGCTCGCAATACTTGTGTGTAAAGAAACCACTGGAAATGGCCAATGATCGAAGGAATGGAGTTGTGCATGTAACATTGCAGCTAAATTATGCTATAATTACACTATCTTCAGATTGAGAGAAAATTCATGGCGAGAAAGAAAATAATTTTGTAATTTCTTTATTTATTTTAGCAACAGCTAACCCTTTTATTTAGAAAGAGCGAAGGTTAAAACCAGGACTTCTCCAGATATTTTAGTTGCAAAGGGAAGAAATTCATTCGCAAATGCGACTGTATTGGTCACAATTTCGAGCCCTGATAGTTGACATACAGTACCGCTCAGAGATAAGCAAACCACCAAACGTGTTTCAAACTAGTCTTCTACTAGTTTTTGCTTGACTTTCAGCGCAAATGCAAACGCGTTGACCAAAGTCATTAACTTTCTGAAGTATTTGCATCACAAAAGGTTCAATGATGCATTTGAAAAGTAATGTCACAAAATAAAGCACAGTCTCGTTGTCTGGCTATGCAAAATTCGGGTTGCGGCCTATTAAAAACAAAAAGGTGCATGTTTTCGAATTTTTTCACGTCCCACAGCCGTGTATTGTAAACTGAAATTACAAAATAACATTAATGTGCTTGTCTGTTGATTCGAGTCCTGTAAGCTTTTATTTTCTCAGGCATGTTTGGAACTAGATGCATCTAACAACTGATTGCTTGTTTTTAGCTCAATATTCTCACTCGAACATCAAAGTACATTAGGTATATCCCTAGTTGATACTTATTTTTGTTTGTGTTTGGTCCTACAGACCTTAAAAAGAGTTAAACCCAAACCCCTCTCCAGAGAGCAACAAACAGAAGAAATAGTACTTACAAAAGGGACAAAAGGTAAGAATCTACAAATCTCAAAAGCTTTGGTTTGTGTGCACTGGTTGTCCTTTGTTGGAGTACCATTGTCAGCTTTTGTCAAATTTTGAGGCTCTTTCTCAAACCACAAAACCAGGGCCAATTGTCTGTGGTCTTTGACTCTTTTACAGGCCACCCTTATGGCTTTATTTGGTTTAATTATTAATTTTAGTCTGTTGTAGTTTAATCAAAGGCCATTAATTTGTATTTTAGTATAAACACACAGGTGATTATACAAAATTGCATGCTCTCATTGGTTCGCTATCTCGGATTATCAGCCGATAATCACCTTGACGGACAAAATGGCTGCCAATAGTCGTTTTGCCACTGTAAGTGAAGATGATTTTAGCATTGAAATGTTTTTTTTCTCTTTTTTGAAATAATCACCTGTGTATTTATACTAAAACAATTATTCGCCTCAGGCTCAGTGATTATCGGTGAATATTCACCTCGACTTTGGCTCAGTGAATATTCACCGATAATCACTTCGCCTTCGGCGAATAATTGTTAAATAAATACTCTAAGCACAATGTGTGGTGTTTGATAGTTAAATAGATTTTTAACCTATTGTCTCCTAAACTGCCCCCATTGACGAGTAAAATCATGTGCATTAGAGTAAAATCTATTATCAACCTCGGTTAATGCATTTCTCATGCTCTGATTGGTTCACTCAATCTAGGTTATCAGCTCATATACCTTAGTTTAACCTTATATGGCAATTGATTGTGCTTTGCTAAGGTAAATTTTTTTTTGCCAGAAAGCGAAATTTCTCTCTGAAAAAAGCAAAAAAAAAGACTTTTTGTTGAAAGTTTGGATCAATTCCGACGTTTAAAAGTACGTGAAAAAGGAAAGAAATGTTTTTGTGATGAGCCTGCATCTGCCTGACCACAAGGTATTTAACACAACATGGCATCTTCCTCAAGTTTTCAATTTCACTCGGATTTTCTCTGACTCTTTTTGCACTTGTATTTCGTACTTCCAAACTTTTGGAGTTTAAGGAATTAATAAAACAATTATTCCATTCACGCCAGTTGGATATGAGAGTGGTTATAGCCAACTCGACGCAACGCGCCTCGTTGGCTATTTACCATCTCACATCCAACGCGTGCTCATGGAATAATTTGTTGATTAAGTCTCCCTCCTAGGAGTCATTGGGTTAATTGTTTAAGCATTGACAGCGATTTAAAGGGGCAGTGTCATGCTATTTTAGTCAAGCTTCAAAACACGAAAAGACGTCCTTGCGTCAATGGAAACTGAAAAATAATGCTTTAGTTTTGTTGGCAATGAAACATTCAAGCGCACTGAAGGTGTTCTTTGTTGTTTGCAACCAAGGATGGAGAGGATGGAAATGGATTAAAACTTGAAAAAACTGGCCAATTTTCTCAAGTTTGTAGACACTGTCTTCAGAAAGACACCAAAAATTAAATATGAATAGCTTTTTGTTCCATAAATATATTCCATGTCTTGTCAGTGCATTGTCAGGAATGTTGTATGTGTGAGCTAAACTACAAATTTGTATTTTTACCTATTTTTGACCCAAAAACAGCAAATTTAGCAAGGCAGTTCCCCTAGCAAAACCATGGAATAATAAAGAAATCCTGGATTGTATTAAAAAACATCACCTGTGGTCATTTGTCTCAACTGAAATAAGGAGTGTTTTGATAAAGAAATACTGATTCAGTCCCTAGAGTATAACTTGAATTAACTGTATCATTGTAGCATGCAACATGGCTGCTGTGTTGAATTCCAGAAATGATGGAAGCTAATGGTTCATCATTGGCCCTATTCCTTTCTCTGCAGGTCTTGGCTTTAGTATTGCAGGTGGCAAGGGGAACCAACACGTCCCCAATGATGATGGCATTTACATTACTAAGATCATCGATGGTGGGGCAGCACAGCAAGATGGAAGGTTACAAGTTGGAGATAAAATTGTCAGAGTGAGTATCATGATGC
>NC_090881.1:27395322-27407822 GCF_036669935.1 Montipora foliosa
CAGGTCACAGGTCTCGTTCACAGGTATCTGTTTTACATATGCAGAAAAAAAACCTAAGCGCTCATTAAAGCTAACCTTAGGCCTAATCAGATCTAAACAAGAGTTTTTAGGCGTAAGGTTCGCTTTAATGAATGTTTAGGTACGTTTCTGTATTGGTAAAACAGAGACCTGTGTTTTGTACCAGCCCGTTGTGACCATAGTCAGGTGGGGCAATACGTAACATGCGTTAGACTGTCGAGGCGAAGATGCTACATATGTATATTTACATATATAAAATGTCGCCCTCGACGGTCTTCAAGAACTGACCGTTCTCAAACAAGTTCTACAAATGATATACTTAGTGCTCAAGGAAGGACCGGTTCTCGTCTCCTTGTTTGGCCCGAAAGTTGTTTGCTGTGTATTTGTCGCACCTGACTAGGGCGGATCTATTCCATTCACAGTCCTCTTCGAATACATCTAAGTGGTATCTGTTGGATTTCTGAAAAATGCTCCATTTATGTTTATTTGACTTGCTACGTTCCTTTTGACGGTTCCACAAGCTTGAAGCTTAATTCCCTACATCTACTCAACTGTTCTTTGTTGTTATTTAATGGATCTTCAAATTTCAAACTTTGAATATCTTATAGCTTTTTTTTGTGTGTGAAACTCTCATTTCTATTCGACATCCCACTTCGGTTGCAGCTGTTTCCGGGTTGCCTGCATTTCAATTCAAAATTAACTTCTTTTTTTTTTTTTACTTTACCGCTTTTTTACGATTTAGTTGACATTAATTTGGCAACCCCCGTGAAGGGCCAAATTTACTCTGTTGTTCATCACTTTTGTTTCGGCGGTGTCCAGTATCTCCACGAACTATATGGACAATTTACTTATTTGATTCTTTCCAATAGGATTCTTGTTTCGAGCACGAATATTAAGGGTTATCTATTTTTGGACCTTAGACGGGCTGCAGTGACGTATGTGAAAAGAAAATTATGAAATACTATCTCATTTTCAGTGGTGACCGCATTGGTTTTAAGCGAGTAATAGATATAATTTTGTCGACCAGAAAGACTTTCATTAAAATAAAATACAAACACCCTTATTTTCGTTTTTAGGGTTAATTTTTGGTGCAAGAATATATTCCGACTTGAAAACCACCCAATGAATTGTGCAGTTGGAAAGTGTTTTTTTTTTGTCTCCTTGCCATCTTTCTGGTTTTCGTTGAGAAAATTCATTTCGTCGAAGTATATATATAATTTAAGCCATAAACATTCCACGATTCATTAACAAGACCGAATTTAAAGTGAAAATCAATTTAGTTGTGTGTTTTAGAGATGGGCTTTTTATATTCTTGTTTCTTAGTCGTTTTGAATTGCCCCGTTTATTTCTGTATTTAGAAGGTCGCTATGCTAGCCAGGGAATCAGGACGTCATAGCTAAGCCATATAGATAATGCACTCGACTGATATTTTCATTTAAGAACAATATGTTTTGTTTTCGTTCGGTTGGAACATTCTGCGGTCAGTTGCGAATGAAGCCCATTAACAATGGCCTACAGACCCAGAAGGACGGCGGCTTGATATCCTATTAAATATGAATGCAGGCTGGTATTATATGGTCGCACAAGGTGGTGGAGTAACTCTGCTGTCGCTTGTCAGTTCTTGGCAGATATCGGGGCGATAACCTCTTATCTAAAGGCCGGAATCGTGGTTATTTAAGTTTTCGTCGCTTTCTTTCCGCAAATATTGGGTGCAGTTGTTGATTCATCGACGCGCGAACTGTTTTGAGCGATCGTGAAGACACGAATATTGCGTTACATTTTGTTAATCTTCTTGGGAGTTTATCTTGGTGGATCTGATTTTCGAATCTTAGCGAGCTTTTCTGACTCTTACGAATTGATGAAACGATCTGCGGCAAGTGCTTGTGTAAGTTGAAGACATATCTGTTGGAAAATTTGCATATTCAGTCGGCCACTCTTGTTTCGAGATTCCGTCTGTTATTTTAACGAAACGCGACGAAGTTCCTTTTTCACATTGCTGCATAAAAATTCTTAATTTATGTGTTATTTCTTCTGTTTTATTACAACAGAATACAACCAGTTTGAAGCGAAGATTCATGACATCCGCGAAAAAATGATGAATAGTGGCAGCCCAGGGACTTTACGCACGTCAGTAAAGCGACAGCTTTATGTGAGGTGAGGCAATAAACTAGCCCACAATCATAAATATCTCGACTGCTTGTTAGCTCGCTTCGCCGTAATCAACCTGTCTTTGGTTCTCAACACAACGTGTACGTTATAATTCACAACACCAATATTTGTTGCACTCTACGTAAAGTTGGCCTTGTATTTAAACCCAGTAGACCCCTGTGAAGTATCGATGAATCGTTTTTCGGTGTTTTGACGAGTGGTTTATCATTGAATTTAGCCAACTAAGTGAACATGTGGAAATTGCAGTGCTCGTAAGGTTATCCTCACGTTGTAATCGTGGCGGATTGATGTATGGTCATCAACATTCTTTAGATGTTCGTCGTTATCTCCACTCGCAAGTGCCAGTGATGAAACCCTTGCTCACGAAAGCTTATAATTTTGAAAGTCATTATCATTCGCATTTATTCTGTTATTTTGTTGCATTTTTCACGACAAATATACTGGTAAATTTTTTGAGGAAGTGTGACTAGATTCAGGCGTGACGGGTCTCAATTTTACCGTCGATTGAGTTTTAATTGGACCATCCCATAAACACAGTTTGTTAGATTCGCTTTAAAAAAATTTACACTCCCATTTTCTATAGACTGGCGACCGGAAAATCTTAAAGAATGTAATCAATCCGTCCGTCTGGATGAAATGAAAAATGGCCGTTCTTTTGAAGAGTCACCTCGTCACGCTGTTTATTTTTCTTTGCAAGTTATTTCCAGATGTTAATCTCTGGACGTAGTGGTTAACTTAAAGCTATTGAGCTGCTCTTCCCTGTGGTGCTGTGTATTATACTGTACGAGAAAATCATCTTCGCGGCTTAACACTTGTACTTTTTGCCGGCTTCTTTAAGTGGCGATGACAGTGCCTGGGTGGTCTCTTCTTCTCCAATTAACTCGAGTTCTGTACCATGCGAATGATCGTCGACTAACATAGTTCAACGGCCAGTGGGAAAAGTGGACTGGAGTCTAGCCTCTGGACGGGACGGGACGGGACGGGACTGGACTCTGGACTGGACTCTGGACTAGACTGGGGGGCAGGGGGTTAGTGTTTTTAGTATCAGCTTTGGTTTGCTTTTGCTTATATTTTTCGGTTACGCAACAAATAACCGAGGTCAATTGTTAACACAGCAGTATTTGGCGCCATTTGTATTTAATTTGCGCTGGCAGTTTCACTGTGGGTGAAGAGGACACACAAAACACAGACTCCGTAACTATTTTATTGTTAGACAAAATCATGGAACCATAACCTGTGAAACATGATCGGCAAATTTGGGAAATCTGTGAAAATTGACCTGAGTCAAAATACCCCGTGTGACTTTTCTTATCAATGTTTTCTGTCATTGTTTTGCACTGTTAGGGGTAGATACGTTGATTACCTGTCGTGATAAATCGTTTAATTAAAACGGTAACAATTCGAGGTGGTAACGTATTTGTAATTGAAACATCGCCTTGGGAAAATAATTTAGCTTTCCCAGCACAAAAGTTTAATGCTGTGGTTAGCAATGAGCGCGAAAAAACTGCAGATGACAGAAACTACAGACGGAAAGAGTTCCTGTAATTATTACTTAAAATAAATGGAAAAAAGAGCTGCCAATCAAATCAGTTGATTGACGGCTTTGGGACACTACAATTGACACCGTTTTATCGTTTTATCCTATTGCTTTAATGGCTCACCCAAACGAAAAATATAACCAGAAGCAAACCAAAGGTGATACTAAAACACTAAGTCCCCCTCCAGTCGAGAGTCCAGTCGGTCTTTTTGCAACTGGCCTAGTTCAACAGAAAATTGAAGGAAATACTTGGTTTTCCCGGGCCCCTTTTACTAATTGCACCTTCTTCGCTTTGTACATTGACACCAAATATTTGGAGCTAAAAATGAGTACTTCAGTTCTCAGTGAAAGTCGTGTGTTTCCTTGTTTGTTCGTCCAGCCATTCTTGATGTGAATTAAAGTAAGCAGAGCGAAGATCGTGTAGTCTGCTGTGTTTATATTGAAATATTCTCCTGTCGGAATAAACCTAAAAGAGAGTATTCTCTGAAGGAAGAATGAAAATCCCAATACTACTTTGCCGGTCTTTGTTGTCATAAAATATTGTATAACGGCAATACTGTGACATACGTTTGATTGGTTCTTGTAATATTGACCATTTGGCAAAACCTGTTAAATATCGGCCCTGTGTTGAATCCTCTTGTGTTCAATCATGCAACAAATCAACCATAGCAAACTGTTTTTCCAACTAGTGTCTACACCTTTTTCCAAAATGGCCGGCATTTAAATATTCTTTTGTTTTTATTCAAATTAGCCCTTGATGCCTCGTTCTTAAGCTTAAAATTCAAAAGAATAGTTTGTCTCGAACGATGCAACAAGGGGCAATTTGTATGCGCATAAAATCAGCGGCCATTTTGGAATAAGGTGTATTATGGCTGAGTTTCCTCTTTGGGATAGGTGAAACCAGTACGTATTAATGCGGCAGGGGGGAAGGAGGAGGGGTTACCGAGAATGTCAGAAAATAAATTAAGTAAAAACCAATCGTGCTGTTCTTGCGGCACTCTTCGTGGACATTTATCAGCTAGGCAACAACGTAGAGGTAAAATTGAATGATTTGTTGAGAAAGCGAGTAGACGATGGTGAGTTTTCTGTAACCTTTCCTCTCTTTAAGTTTCAAGGTGATGTAGCCGAGCAGAAGTGCTTTACTAATTGGGCAGACAGTAAATTACGTCAAAGCAGGAGAAATGAAATGTTGGTTTTAAGTGGAAAATCGGAAGTATCCGCAAAAAAAACCGCTCTGAATACAGTAGAGACTCGGAGAGAAGAGTTATACGAGATCCGAGGGATTTAGTCCATTGAACTATTAAAGGTTCAGTTGACACTGAATTTTCCCGCTATACAGCTATGAATGAAGTAGTAGAAATGGTTTAGATTTTTTAATCCCTCAAACGCCCTAGGATGCCCCCAGATGATGAGTAAAATCGTCCGGCGTTAGACAGAGTAAAATCTGTTAAGTCTAACTCCCAGGAGTCAAGGGTTAATGAAATTAAGAGATAATATGTAATTTTTCAATGGTCACTCAGGGATATTCGGGAAAAATCCAACGGTTCACTCCAACTGGCATCACGTAGACCAACCTTGGACAGAATAGAAGAATGTAAGGGGTGTTGGGGGGGGGCATCTTTATTGTCCATTTGAAATGTCGATGATTTTAGCTAAACGTGTGGAGTGATCATGTCCTCTCGTGTTTTTACAGGGCTCTATTTGATTATGACAAGACCAAGGACAGCGGACTCCCCAGCCAAGGTTTGAGTTTCAAATATGGTGATATACTTCACGTGACCAATGCAAGTGATGACGAATGGTGGCAGGCGAGAAGACTGAATGCCCTTGGGGAGGAAGAGGGAAGAGGTGTTATCCCGAGTAAAAGAAGGCAAGTGTTGCTTCGTGCAGTCATTATTTTTATCACTTTTATGTTCGTCGTAGATATAGCTGAGGGACCGACCGACGAACGGCAACGGGTATTCTTTTGGCAGCTCGTCTTCCGGACGTGATGGCGGAATGAAATACCAGCAATTTACGTGCCTTCACACCAGTGCATATTGCTTAAATGTTAGGGTTGTTTTGAGGTCAGGGTTATCGTTTTTTGGTAACTGCTTATGTTTAGGGAGGGAAGGACTCTTAAGTGATATTTTTTTTTCTGTATCTGGACACAAGTGATCTTTAAACAGGAAGACGCACTATAAACAGAGCCCTGGGAACAACAGAACAACAGATAACATTTTATGAAATTACATACACATTGCCATAAGGGGCGTTTTTTCATGCACAAATTATCACAGAGCTCGGTTGCGTCCAGGGTTGATTGATAAATCATTTGCATGTGCGTAGGGCACCACGCCCTTTTATAATGCGTCTTCGTGTTTAATTTGAGGAGAAAGGTAAGAGGACACTGTGTGTCTTAACATAGATAATAGAAGGGACTGGTTTTGAATCTCGGCAAACATCAAAGGAGCAAACAAAGATGCCAAGATTTAGGTTGGAAAGTCCACGACCGTGCACAATCTTTGTTTTGCGCTCATACACGATGCATGAATTACTTAATCAACACGTTTTTATTGGTTAGTTCCCCAGTACGGAGTAAACAACTAATGTGTTTTGTGCATGGTCAAGGCCAGTAAAGAGAACAAAAACCTACAACAAAGAAATTTGTCGGGTTTCATAACCATTCCCCTCTGTTAACTATGGTCTTATTTGGTGCATTTCCGGACATGTTTGAGCTTAAGGGAAAAATAATATAAAGATTTTTCCAAAATTTCCAAACGCCCTTCATTATCGGATCCATTTACGAAAGTGATTTCTTTGAATCAGTTGATTCGATTTCACTGTCAGACCCTTTTGTAATCGAGTCTTTTATTTATCTAGTATACAAAAATTTGGTTTTATCAACGGAGTTGATAATGTAAATTGGCCACCGTACAGAGATTCTAAAAGCTAAAAGCTTTTTGTATACTACTTCCCCACCGACGCAGCACCACAGTTTCTTTAGAAACTAGCCCTTCATTCATTTTATTTATCTAGGGTTGAAAGAAGGGAAAAATCGAGAATGAAGACGGTGAAGTTTTCAAGAAACAGTGAGGAAAACAAAACAAAGGTGGTTATTAAGGAATACACCTTTTTACCGATACGGCGGCCATTTTGATTTCTGTTGTTTCGAAAGACATTATGGGATGCTCAGGGGGCAAATTAATATGTATTTGCCCCCTGGGCATCCCATAATAGCTATTCGAAACAATAGAAATCAAAATGGCCGCCGTATCGGTAAAAAAGTCTATTGCTAGTGTATTCATATATGTTATGACGTGTCAGAACGCGTCCTGTGCGACAGGCGAACGTTTATTGAACTAGTTTCGTTTAGCAAGTGTTTTTGACGGAGTAAAAGCACCGCCTTTTACATCGCGTAATAAATTTAGATTAAGAGTTCTTTGGGGACTCAGACCTTGGACGCTTTCAAGGTCCCGGCGAAACATTTTGCTGGGGCGCACGTCGCATCCCTTCATTGATGTAATAGAGAAAGCCTTTGATAGAAATAGGTGTGAGATATCCTTATTTCATCTACGTGGGTTCACAAGTTCCATCTCAAATCGAAGGACGAGGGCGACTTCGATTACGAACACATGTCGGCCTCAATCTTGACCCCAGAGGGAGAGAAGAGCTTTGGGGAACCCTGAAACAAAGTGTCTTCTCGTTGGTTTTCGTGAACTTGAACAATAAAAAGCGTCTCTAATTGGTGCATTCATGTTAGCATGAGGAGTGAGCAGGCGCCGTAAGGTTCAAATAGCCAATTTTTGGCTATAAGAATCCTACGGCGCATGTTCTCCTGCATAGAGTTTCCCATAGCCTTGGGTCGATCCGAGGCTCTGGTGACGAAAATGATGTCGGCCTCCGAACCTTATGTGCATGCCTTGTACGGAGAACTCGTACTCGTCGTCCTAGTCCTCCGATCTAAAAATCCCTACAATTTCCAAAGCGAGAATACACCGTTTCGATAATTTCAGTTTTTGCAGTGTAGCGGGACAGTGGTCATCTGGGGGACGTTTCTGGAGAGTCGCGAAACTTTCCTGGCGTATTAACCCTTTGTGCATTCGAAAGGAAAACGTTTCTAGTCATGAATCTTTGCAATTGTTTTTTCACTGGTCTCGAAAACATGTTCAAAGAGTTTATTTTTTTTTAGAAGCAGCAGATCATAGTTTCACGAATTGCTTTTCGGGCCCGAAACGTGTTGAAAAACAGGTCCCTGAATATTGTTTAATGGCTTTTTTTATAGCTCCTGCGAAGAGGCACTCGGATTTTTTCCGAGTATCCCCGAGTAACCACTGAAAGATATCTGTCTTAAAATTTCATTGGACATTTTGCTTCCCTTTGCAGACATCATTCAGCGAAGGCTCTGGTGGTCGCAAACGCAGCTTCAAGTTTTCGAAGAAGCTTCCGTTCTTCAAGAAGGACTCCGAAAACGAGCAAACGAGTGACGTGGAGCCGAGCTACACCTCAAACGCGAGTGACAGTGAAAGTAGCTACAGTGCCAAAGCAGAGGATAATATACTGTCGTACGAAGCTGTTGTTCAGCACGAGTTGCAGTACACGCGACCGGTGATTGTGCTTGGGCCACTCAAGGATAGAATAAATGATGACCTTATTTCAGAATTCCCGGATAAGTTTGGCAGCTGCGTGCCCCGTATGTAACTTTTCCTTCCTTGTGTGCATGCGTCTGTTGTTTGTGGCTTGGATTGGAGCGTGGGTATGAGCGCGAGTTTTCCATACCGAGCATACGCACGTGGATAAAACGAGATCCACATAGTGCTCAGACTTAAAGTCGTACTTTAAATCTAAACGTCACTGTTTTGTAAAGGTGATTAATCCTAAACTTTTGATCCTTTTTATTTCTCGCAAGACACTACACGCTCGAGGAGAGATTACGAAATGGACGGACGCGATTATCATTTCGTGGATTCACGCGAGGAAATGGAGAGAGCCATTCAGAATCACATGTTTATTGAAGCAGGTCAATACAACGATAACCTATACGGCACCAGTGTACAGTCTGTCAAGGAAGTCGCCGAAAAGGTAAAAGGCCATTCAATCGCAGTCCAGTACTCTCACATGAGCAATTTGCCATTACGTAGAAAACTGCCAAATTGAAAACATGCGTGCGTCCTGAAAAGTGATCAAAGATTCATTCCTTCAACCGGGGTTAACATTTGTCATCTCTTCCATAACAATGTAGCGAGAATGTATTCTGAAATTTTCAGTCCTAGAAGGTTTGGAATTTTGCGGGACAATTCTCACCTGAATTCAGGCTCCAACGAGTCTCTTCTTGCTCAGTGACAGAGCATCCGAACTAGTAATCGGAAGGAAGGTCTTGCGTTCGACTTCTGCAAAGGAGCACTCGGATCTTTTATCCGATTCTCCCCGAATCCTAGCTCCCACGAGTCTCTTCATAGCTCTATCAATGCCTCCGAACTAGTAATCGGAAGGAAGGTCTTGCGTTCAACTTCTGCAAAGTAGCAGTCGGATCTTTTTCCGATTCTCCCCGAATCCTAGCTCCCACGAGTCTCCCATAGCCCTATCACTGCCTCCGAACTAGTAATCGGAAGGAAGGTCTTGCATTCGACTTCTGCAAAGTAGCACTCGGATCTTTTTCCGTGTATCCTCGTGTCAGTATCTGAAAAAAACTTCTTCATAACAAGCTCCCAGTCAAACTTTGACGTTAAACTGTGTTTAAACATTACACCAAGCTCATGAAGCTTTATACATCAGTCCCGTATTTATTCACAAAAACTTTACTCGAAACTCAACTCGACGTTTCTAAATTTTCCGTTTCACTCTCCATCGACGCGGAACCACAATTTAGAAAGTGATCCCTTCATTCGTCTTTTATTTGTTCAGTTTAGAAAATCAAAGCTCTGCGGGACAAGTTTTAGTCCTTGTCTCCTTGGTAACTTTGGTTAGTTTAATGGCTGCAATGTTCTCAAGCCTCACATGTTTTATTTTGAATCCTTTGCACAGAAGAAGCACTGTATTTTAGACGTTAGTGGCTATGCTATCAAGCGACTCCAAGTGGCCACACTGTATCCAATTGCAATTTTCTTGAAACCAAAATCCGTGGAGTGCATCCGGGACCTAAACAAGCGGTTGACGGAAGAACAGGCGCAGAAGACTTACGACCGCGCTCTTAAATTGGAACAAGAATTTGGAGAGTATTTTACAGGTAGAGGAAAGTTTAACTGCTTTCGTTTCGATTTCCAAAGAAAATGATTGCTTATCAGTAGGATTGCACTGTCAGTTTATATGTAGCCTGGGAGCAGTCTCTCTTAGGGCCGATTAACACGGTGCGATTTTGGCGTATGCGACAAGCTTACCACAGGCCTACGACATGACTTACGATTGTCGCGGCGTTTTAAAACATGTTTTAAAATGCTACGACATTTTTTCTTACGTACACAACAATCGTAAATCTCGACGTGGGCCTGTCGTAAGCCGTTGCCGCATGCGACAAAATCGTACCGTGTAAATCTGCCCTAAAGCACTGAGCTAGGTTGGTAGATCGCAGGCTAGCTTATACGGAATGCCGTTTGGGCTAAGATAACGTTAGAGGGCTTTATGGAGCACTGTCATGCTTAATTTTCTTTTTTTAGGTCAAAAATGGGTAGAAATCTAAATTAGTACTTAAGCTCATACGTACAACATTCCTGACAACCCACTGACAAGATATGAAATATATTCATTGCACAAAGACATATTCGTATTTAATTTCTGGTGTCTTTCTGAAGACACTAGAGAGCTTAAGCACGAGCGTTTTTGAGACGCGGACGGTGACCGGAAGAGAGCATTTCGCGTGCCAAGACAGTGATGTCTCCCAGATCTTTATAATAATCATCTCTAATGGAGAAAAGATACTAAGCAATGAAAATGTGTTTGTATAGAGATCAGTTAAAAGTGAAAACAGCTCACTTCCGGTTGCCGTCCGCGTCTCAAAAACGCGCGTGCTTAAGCTCCCTACTGTCTCCAAGCTTGAAAAAATCGGGCCAGTTTTTTCAAGTTGCAATCCATTTCCATCCTCTCCATCCTTGGCTGCAAACAACAAAGAATAGCTTCATTGCATTTCAGTGGTTATTGGAAACAAAACTACAGCATTTTTTTTGGTTGTCATTGATGTAAGGACAGCTTTCAGTGTTTTCAAGTTTGACTAAAATAGTGTGACACTGCCCCTTTAAAGCAACAACAACAATGAACAGAGATTCAGAAGGGTTCCTCGTGCCCTGCACGTGCGTGGTAGGAAATATCCAGTTTCGACTGCGTTCTACCACTCTGAAACTCTCTAACACAAACTTCTTTCCCCCTGTACATTTTAACCCTTTCATTCCCGCGATCAAAGCGTTCATTCTCCTAACTAGTACCATAGATTTCTTTGTTGAGTAGTCATGAGAATTTGGTGTTTTGTCAAGACCACACCTCAAGGTGATGATAATCTTCATTCTCAATACCTGTCTTACTGACATTTCATTGAAACTGTGAAGGGAATTTACATACTTATCACTCCCGGAAGTCAAAGGGTTAATTAATATTAAAACCATAAATTGTTGAGGGCGAACTCAAGAGGAGAGAGAACTTTTTTTCAGTCATTATCCTGTGTTCTTGTGATGAATGTTTTTGACGTGAAAATGTCAAAAGGCTGACGTTTTTTCGATTATCTTATCCTTCAGCTGTTGTTCAAGGTGAGACGTACGACGAAATTTACACGAAAGTAAAAGAAGTGATTCGCCAACAGTCAGGCCCAGTGATTTGGATTCCTTCCAAGGAGAAGCTCTGACTCGCGTTACCATAGGCTATACATACAATATAATCAAAAATATACGCAGCAGCGCCAACCCTGGATTCATGGTGACTGATCGACGTCGTGGTAGTTGCCACTTTAGTGCGACTTCGGCCACGCGACGAAGAGAAACGAAATTTAAGCCTAAACGAGTCCAAGTCTCTTGTGTTTCCACAAAGGCTTGGCAAAGTTGGGCATTTTTGGGGGGGGGGAGGGGGGGGGAAGAGAAATAAGTTGCTTGTCGATTTTCGATCTCAGTTCGAATGCGACTCGATGTTCGAGCTGAAGGATGAGTACTAGCAACTCACTACAATGAATTGGAACGTGCTGCCCGAAATAGTTCTTTAAATTCTCAAAATATATTTTGTTTCGAATTTGGTGCACACAAAACCACGGCTCTATTGTCAAGTTTATTGGTTGGTTGTCATAGCATGAATATTTCCCTCATAACTACCTTTTTTTTTTGGTTGACTAGCTTGCGAACCAAGCAGAAAACGCTTGAGTATTGTTCGATTTAGTTCTATTTTCTTCTTTCTCTTTCTTTTCCTACATTGTTACTCTCCTTGCATTTTTAATTGCCGTCTTAATTGGTGTGCAGTTCTTTCCACTATGGTTCGTCCCAAGCTGCTGCAAGCCTATAAAACTGAAAGGCGCCAAAATATGCAGTGAAATTATACGACATAGAACTCTTAATGAGTAATGAGAAGATTTGATCTGTGAACTTGGTATCTCGTCCTAGTTTTTCTTCTTCTCGTATTCTTCCCTATAGTTTTCTATAAATTATTGGGAAATCCTAAATATTTTCGAAGTTGTGGGTTGCAAACTGATCATGGCAATGATATCTTTGTTTTAACTCTCTCCATTGCGGTGTAAAAACGGAAAGGAAAGGTATTTGTCGCGTACCCTTTTCAGCGCACCTTCCGTTCCACGCCTTTCTTACTTTGCATTCTTTAGTTTAAAAAACAA
>NC_090881.1:27412822-27445322 GCF_036669935.1 Montipora foliosa
CCTCGAGATCGAATGTGGGCTGAGTTTCAGTCGATCTCAATCTGACTCCGAGGGTTTTTCTCCGGGTACTGCTCCGGTTTTCCTCCCTCATCAAAATCGACTCTAGATCAGTAACATCCGGGCGGATACCCTCGTATAGGGATAACCTCTGGTATCTCTCATACATGTCCAATATACCCAAACGGATGCGATTCGTCTCGTCAAACCGATGGTCCATTGGAACGAATGGTAGGATTGGTACCGATAGAAAATGATGTCATTCCAATGGTTTTATTGGTGAAAAACAAGTTCGCTTTTAGACCAAGTAGAAGCGCGCTAATAATTATTATGAATATTCCTCGTTCTATAAGCCAACCACACAAAACACGTTCGCTTTCACCAATAGAACCATTGGAATCACCACTAACACCAATTAATGAAGTCTATTTGTGAGTATTGGACAACCCTCGTATCTCTCCCTTTCATTGTATTGAATGAATAAAGTTGGTATTATACTGGGGAGGGGTCATTCTCCGCGTGGCTTCGCCACTCCTTAATTTGCCTCTCGTGCCAACAATACCACCAGCTACGTAGGCTATTGCTATTCATTTCTGAGCAATTTGCGCGGCATTTGCGCCCGAAAATATCGTCATCGTTGCAGGAATAAAGGAGTTAAAATAATCTCTTTGTGCTATGTTATCTCACTGTTTTAGTATAAACTAAAACAACTATCCACCTCAGTGTCGGTGGCCAGCTCGGCAAATATCCACCAATAGCCACTTCCAATTCGGTGAAAAGTTGTTAAATAGCGTAAGTTAGGCAGTATGTCCTGTCTCTGCATGCGCGGTTTTTTCGACACAAATACTGTCGTACAGCTGTACGAAGTCCACGCGACAACGTAAATCTATTAATGGTGTCAGGTCGTAAAACAATTCGTTTTTCCTTTTTTGAGTAGAGAACTTTAAGGTTTAAGCTTGATCTACTGCTTGTATTGATTGCAACCGTCAGGCCGTACCCGTATTGAAACGGTAACATGTTAAACCATGGCAGCATTTTTAGGCTGCAGCTAGCAAATTTACTCAGTAGCTGTTCATAAAAGATAACATGTGTCAGTGTCTTCTTTTCTCTTGAAAATTTCACTTTTTCCTTCAAATCGATTTTCGTCTTTTAAAGAACAGTGAGCTTGTTACACCTGATTTGCTGAAGTTTTCACTGTTGTCGCTTTTGCGATCTTATATCATAGGAACAAAAATGGAAAATTACCAAGCTCATTCATATGAAAAATTTGATTCACTAGGGCAGATGATGCTAAAAAAAGCGGAAGCAACAAGCACTGATGAAGCAGGAAATTTTCTTAACACACCGACTACGAAAGAGAAAAAAAAAAGAGGCAAAAAACTAACCTTTTCTCGGGTATCATATGATACAACTTCCTGCTAATTTCTTCTCCCAACGCTCAAAGGAGAAATTCTGAACTTTGCCAACTCCGCAACATCTTGAATAGCTTACAACTTCCTGTGCTCATAAATTAATAAGCCTTCAGTGGACCCCTTAAGCGAGGCAATAAAATGTTCTCAGCGCTTGTATGTCCTATCTGATATTCCTAAAATAGTTAATTTTCGTCATCTATTTTTCCACACGATTTCCTTTTCGAATCATTTTAGGAAGTACATGTGCAAACAGCCTTGCTTTATCGACCGCTGATTTTCAAGTTACACTTCGACCACATGATGACCATGCTTTTAAAGGACCGTTTATTTATAGAACACACTAACCAGTTCGGACCGGTTTAAAGTGGAATACCGTCTATGCCTAATTGGTTCCGCGCGTTGTTTGGAAGCTAAAGACGTTTAATTTTTAAGAGTGTGCTAAACTTTCGAAATGTGTTCTTGCTGGTAACCGATCAGTTGCGGCTTCCATTGGTGCTTAGCCATCTCGATGACACACCGAAAGGAAGATAATACAAACGAGGAGAAACTCCATGCAAGTACAGAAAATGTGGCACTTCGGAAGCACCTGAAACGAAATAGACTTAAAAAGAAAGGAGGGGTTTAAGAACTTCAAGGTTTAAGGATAATATGCTTTTAAAACGTATTTAAAATGGACTGTTCATCGAAAGCTATTAATAAATAATGTGTAGTCATTTACCGCAGACTTAGGACTCGGAATCGTCTTTTGAACACATTAAACCACATAGCAAGGAATTTCTCCGTGCGCATCAGCTGCGTTCGTCAAAATTTTTAAAGAAATAAATTCATGAACAATTCACGTCTGTGACAGCCGACATGGTTTGAATCGGTGGCACCTCACTGCAAAGACTGAGTCCTCAAAAGTTGGGACCACTTTGCACAGAATGATAAAGAGCGCCACTGGAAACAAGGCTCCTTCTTTGTGTGTTTTGCGGCGGTCCTTCCTTGGTTGTAAAGAGGACACAAAAGACTGACAAAAATACGACTGCTGCAAAGGGGACTGGGAAGAAACAATGTTAATCGAGATACACCATCTTCATATGCATTGCATCGTCGGATTGCACAGGTCAAACCTATCCTAGTTGTTATAAAATGATGCAAAAGTCCTTTTTTCGGACTATTTGTTACTCAGCCCAGTCATTGTGAAACCCGTCGCTAGGGACCATCGTAAATTTTAGAAAAAATCAGAAACCCATAAGGGTTGAAACGTGTAACGCGCGTTCATAGCTTCCGAATATTCAGTGCGAACTGATTGGTTGAATGTTTCAGTGCTAAGTACCATATTTGGAAACCCCTCGCTCTTGTTGTTCCAAATATGGTACTTAGCAAATTGAATATTCAGAAGCTTGTTTCCCAGCACACAAGGGGCCGTTACACGTTTCAACCCTTATGGGTTTCTGAAAAAATATAAAGCATTTAAAATTCTGATTGTCGATCGATTCGGTTTTTTAAATGTAATTTTTTTCGCCCACGCAGCATTCTCCTTTTTTTGAAGCAGGAAAAACTTTTTCGTAAAAAAGAAACCTCTATTAATTATTTTTTATTTGTACTTTATGATATCCAAATGATAATTGTAGGACGAATGGTCCTTTTGTTTTGGTAACTACCATAAAAACCCTGAAATAATACTCTAAAGATAATAAAATACAATAAAAAGATGGATGGTACCCTCTTGGCTAATATGTACAGAGCGCCAATTGTGCTAAAAGGTTAAAAGCATGGCTCATCTATTAGATTGAAATTAAATTTTTACCAGATTCAAATCGCCCAGAATTAACATGTGTCTGAATTGGAGTCTGACTAAATTAACATCTGAAAAAATCTTAGTACGAAGGTCAGTGCGGCAATAATTTCTATTTAAGGTTTTTAGCCATTTTTTGTATGGGACGTCATAATGCCGGTTGCGTGGGTGTTCATAGCTATCAATTGAACGCTGTCTTTCGTAAAAATGATAAATAATTTTCCAATGTGAAAATTAATATTGCCAGGATAAAGAAACAACGTGGAATCAGAAAGTGAAACTATCGACGACTTTGCTGACTTGAGACTATACTGTCACTGAGTTTGTTCAGTTTTCGCTGGTTAAACGACGAGACTCAATTCGGTGTGTGTAGCCGGATTTTATTCGCGGCAACGGTGAGCGTTACAAAAGGAATTGAAACAAGCGTGCTTCACGTCCGATATGCTTCTTAGCGTACTTTTTCAGTTAAGTGTCCTCTGAAAACTAAGACGAAAAACAGCCTTCAGCAGTGAATCAGTGATCAGTCTATACGCCGACTCCCGCACTGATCCAGTCTTTGGATGTTTCTCCCGCGTTGTACAAGGTAAAAGAATAATCAACAAGTACTTAACAGAGATTGAATTTATATTTTGAAGTGACAAATTCGTTGTGTCGACGTTTTCTTTCCTGAAAAAGGCTTGTATGGCATAACCGAATGAGGTGTTGTGGTAGTGGTTCGCTTTAAATCCTAGTCGGTGGGCAAATTTCTCTCATAGCATTATTGTACAAATAGGGGATGGGTTGATTGCCTTATATTTTTACTTCTGGCCATCGACAAACGCAGCACTTCAGAAATCCCGTTCCTTTTGAAATTTTCCCCTCGATTCGTCTTCTTCGGCAAAGGGAAGCAGTTTTGAAGATTCCAATTGGAAGAAAAATAACATTCCTCGAACCAAGAGGTACAACTGCGTGAAGATAAGGCAATTTGTGGTTACGAACGAATCTTGGGCTCTGTATAGAATTTGCCCGTTAAAACAAGAAAACTATTTTATTTCACGAATATGTCGGTAAACATAAGTAAGAATGGTTTCAAATTCTTCGTCCTGAATCAGAACGTTTCCTATTGATTTTGATGACAAAAGAAAAGACCACGTTGTAAACATCAATCGACGAAAAAAAATGCGTTAAATTTTAGGAAATTTTTTCAAGATTGGGTATTTTCGCAGGACAATGAATATAACACTTATTCTGAAAACAGGAACTGCTAAAAATAATTTCCGTGTTAAAATGATAAACAGGAAGTAATAGCTTCTAACCTGAAGCGTATAGTGACTGAAGGACCACAAAACTTACCACCTTGTCAGAGTTGTTTATAGTCCATAGTTTCTCTCCAAAATCGCTAAATTTTTTAGTTGTCCTTTGATAGACTTATGGTTCGTTTTATATCCCATACCTTTGATTCGGATGATGTGGTGTCTCCGGTACGATAGATAACATTCAAAAGGCACCCTCTGTCGCAACCAAGGAAAGTCTCAAGTCTGATGGTCTTTCCCACTGTACCGATTCAGAGAAAGAGGAATCTTCCAGTTTTCTTGCTTAAAAGTGGCCATAGCAAACCCGGATCTAGTTGCTTTATAGGAGATCAGTGAAAAGATACCGGTGATTTGGTTTTGACGCTGTAGTAAGTACAGACAAATCTTGATCACCTGCAAAATGCGTAGGAGGGAGGGATGGATGGTAGATGAATGTCAACCCGTGATGTGCTGCTCAATCTTCCAATATGTTGCCTCCCTTTCTTGTCAGTCATATCTTAAACAAGGACATTGCATCTACCCACGCTCACTTGAACTGTGTGGCACTGAGTTTTTTTGGTAATTATAAGGATAATCCCCACGTTGTAACGAGTTCGAACGCGATTGGTTCCCTCAAGCCGAGATGAGGAGGCGGAGAGAATAATACACTGATGTCAAATTCAGCTGTCAACGCAAAAATAAAATAAAATAAATGATTCGAAATATTCACCACGCAAGCGACTTCTTGCACGAAAGTATATTTTGTGAATTTGAACGCTAAAAAAGACCCAGGCAAGCATTAAGAGATAAAGGTATTTTAGAGAGAGCTTTTCTTTCGTGATTGTCCATGAAGCATGTACACTGACTGACAAGAACGAACTGAAAACTAGCCGGTCAAAATATGACCTCAAAGTTGTTCGTCCCCCGCTGAAATGGCTCCCCCACAATGAAAACTGTAGTGTTTGAGATTGCTGTTCGAGTTGATTTACATGGAACCCACACAGAGACTTAAGTGATTTTCAGTGAGCACGGCAAAACGCCAGAGCAACTGAGTGTCAGTTTTCACTAAAATGAAACGAAAAATTTGATGTCCATTAAAATTGTCAGTTTCCTTGTTTCTATAGTAGGTCCTACTGACTGGTGGGTTGTGATCCGAATAAAACAGAAATGAAAGATATTAGGACAAAAAGCTGACATTTGCAGTTCGAGAAAACAGTATTCTAGGAGATTTTACATCATTAACGACCTCAATCGTTTATCAGAGAGTTAGATAGGATCCGACTTTGTACGTAATTATAATTTGTGTCATCTTGTAATCATCTCTGAAGTCCAATAACGACACAATGGACATAGAGGTTGAAATTTATCTTGTTTGAGAAGTCACTGAGTCAACAAAAATTGTACCAGGTGAGATTACTCATCCTTACTGTAACCGGTCCTTAGGCGGCCGAAATGAGGTATTGATTTTTAGTAGAAATTAAGAACAAACAGCGGTGATAAACGTGGTAAACCAACGCAGCATTTTATTAAAAAAATTAAAGTTTCGTATGTACAATTTTTCGAAACGTAATGTGCTTTTTATTATAACAAGTGCTATGGCCTAAGAACAAGAGTTTATAAGATATGTTATTTTATCTTAACTGAAAAAACTTCAAGTCTTCATGAGAAAAAATATCCGTTACGTAAGACCCTAGATATCACAGTTTAGGACCTTTGACGATATCTCACCCATCTAATTAACCTTTTTCTTGAGTTTTATCCTAATACAGTTAAAGTCACTTTGTATTTTCCTTTGTTAAGCAAATTGTGTATTTTGTGAGAGAATGGTACATCACAAAGAGCCGCGGATGACAAACTCTATGTAAAGATCTATGTAACCCCATTTTGGGCACCGTCAGGCCGTGGGAACGTAATTTTCGCTAGGGTCGTTGAGAGCATGTTATAACCGCACTTGTTCAACGTGCGTTTTCCAGGTGGTAACACCTACGTATTTAAACGTGTACGTTATGTTTTTGTTTTCTTTTTTCGAATACCGTTAAACAGTTGTTTCTATGACATCCTACGCAAATTCATACCGTCTCAATGTGGTTCATTTCTCGTTCGTATCTTGGATTGTTAAAGTGCCGCTGTGATTAAAAACATCCCTTTCCTTTTTTTTTTCTTCAAAATTTGAAATTGTGTTTGCTTAACATCTGACTGGCACAAAATTTGAGCTTTGATTTTTGTCCAAAGGTGGTTTACTTTGGGTGTAAGTTTTGGATTTCATGGTCCTCCATTACTGACGTCAAAGGCTCACCAACTTAACTCAGCGAGTGAATGCAGCGTATTATATATGCAAAACGCGAGTTTAAAAAGTCTGAAAGCCCAAAAATCCCGTGCTGCATATTAATTCTGCGGCGTACACTCGCATTGCGTTCTTAAACTAGTGAGCCTTTGACGTCATTTTCTCCTCGATCCAACTCTCTCAAGAACTTAAAGAGCTGACTTAGTAATAGTCCATTTCCGAGTTGCTGCATGCCTCAGTATCAAAGCGAGTCCTGGTGCACAACAATTCAAATGGAAATGAGTTGCGTATTCTTATGCAAATCAAACTAATTTCCATTTCAATAGTTGAGCACCAAGACTCACTTTGAAACCGAGACAAACAACAACTCGGAAATGGCCTATTATTAGGAACGGCTATGGATCGGCCAATTAACTTCGACGTCTGAATCAACGGGCGTACTTATCATATATTGTGTCGATCGAAACTATAATTAAGTTCGGCTCGAGAAAAGTACGACGTCTGAATCGGGCTTAACTCGCAACTCAGTCCTTCAACTTATAGTGAGATCTCGAATGCAATAATTATCTGTCCGGAATGGTACATTGCGGCGCAAACACATGGGTGATAATTGGAAAGAAACAATTCAGACTTTCTGCTCCTCGCTTTCGTGAAAACGGGAGACCTTTTACCTTGAATACTCCGTGATTTTTCAAAACCATTTTTAGCAGTCGTCACTGGTCAGTAACAGTGTTTTCATTTTTAAATTAATGGAGCTTCCGTCGATTTTGGGTCCCTTACTTGACCATACATATTTAATTGACCACTTCCCATAGGGGCTTTTCAGGGCCAATGAAACACAATGAATGAAACAGCAGAACAGAACAACAACAAAACCAGAAAAACCAGTGCCAACTGGTTTGTCTGGTTTTATTTTCAAGAGCAGCCGAAAAGCGGAACCAGGGGCTACCAGGATCAAATTCAACTTGTGGTTCGAGCAGGTCTTGAATTCGCAGGGATCTCCGGATCTCAAGGCAACGACCCTAACCGCTTGACTACACCTCACTACTTTCAGAAAATGAAACGTAGGGAATGTTCTCTCTTACAAGTATAAACATTCACAGACAGTAAGCTTATCCTTTCTATTCACTTCTTCAGGGGCACCCAACGTCAATTTTCGGAAAATATCTACTCGGAAGAAGATTTGAGGTCTGGAATTTTTGGAACATTTGTTGTAAAATTTCTTGCTTGCCTGCCTGTCCTAGGATTTCCGAACTTCTAAAAAATGGTGTAATTGCCCATTTTAACGGATTTTCACCCTAAAAAGGTCACCTAGAATTTTCGGGAGCCCTTTTTCTGGCTGAAAATTTTGAAAAGGTAAGTTTTGATCCTTATAATTTTCGGATCACTGGACTTTCAGCTAGGATATCGCAACAGATGAAAACTTTTTAGGGCATAAAAATATGACTATATCTACCGTTTAAATACTATAATACGTTTAACGATGCTATGTCTAAGTGGTTTTGAACTATACTCTCGTTGGGTGCCCCAGACTTCTTTGGTTCTTTGGATTTTATAACAGCAATATTTACGCTTTTATTTGTCACTACTTTACTCTTTTCAGTAGCAGTCAAAGTATACAATAACTATGTACAAAGTTTATGAAATAAGTTATCTCCATAAAATTCAATTTGTCCGATTTCGATTTCTATTTTTCAAGCTATAAAACAAATTCATGGCATATGCTATTTATGTCCTATGGCAAGTAATGTAAGAGAGTACTGTCTTTGAGTTCGGCTTTCCAGCATACAGTAGGATTTAAGTGAGAATGATGTCAACGATGGCATGATTGAGACCCTGGAGATTCTTGATGATAGTAGCAGTGATAATAATGCTCACATGATGGTGATGATAATGTGCAAGAATGTAATAATGATAGCGATGAGTGGAAAGGAAAGTTGTGTCCTATTTACAGTCTTGTTGTTGTTGTAAGTTTCATACACGACGGCATGTTCCACCAAGCTGATTGTGTAAAAATAATAATTCGGGATAGTGGATAACTCTTGGCTGTTTATTTCAATCACAGCTCCTTTGGAAATGACATCATCAAGGGCTGTCACTGGATGACGAAGATGATGATGATGACATGATCTCTACTTCATCAACACCGGCTTCTTGGCGTCCATTTGCCACTTCCTTGTTGAGGTCACTGGTTATCAATTCCAGGCCAGAGGATGCTGCATACTGAAAACAATCAAATTAATTTATGTCAAATTTTATTTTGTAGTCTTGCGCATTAAATACCTCTTCTCTTTACCACCAATGTATCGGATCACTTCTTAACAGAAACTATATTTCAAAAATTCATTAATAATTCATGAGCCTAACAGCCTATCAAAACACCGATAAAACGTCACATGTATGAGCTTTATATCCTGATAAAACACTCCTCGTTAGTATTCTTTATGTAAAGAATACTAATAAGTTAGTATTCTTTATGTAAAGAATACTAATAAGTTAGTATTCTTTATGTAAAGAATACTAATAAGGCATAGCTTGTTTTTCTTGTATGCTAATATTCTCCTCTCACAATTTGAACCATTGTTTTGAGTCCAGAGGGACATGCTCTTTGTGGAATGTTTTTGAAGCCGTTCAAAAAACTCGCAGTACATGTTTTATCGGGTCTAAAAACACTTGGCTACACCTCGTGTTTTTAAACCCCAATAAAACACTGCTGCTTGTCTTTTAAACATTACATCAGAAAAACCATAATTAAAGTAATGAAAAGATAATCAGTTCATAAGTTCAACATTTTTGTTAATTAGATGTTATACCTGTAGTGAAGTGGGTCCTCCTGAAAGATTGCTCTGCCAAGAATAAGTAGATGCTTGGCCATTGGTTTGACCTTTTTGAAAAAAAAAAAAAAAAGGGAGATAGAAGGTGAAAGGATTTTATAACTTTCCTCAGTTTTGCATATCACAGATCAAAAGGCCACTTCAGAAAATACCATAATACTCTTTGTTTGTCCCCCCAAATTTTGCATAAGTATTGTTTTTGTTTTCTCTTGGGACCATTGTAAGTCCCAAGAGAAACTGGAAACAATGCTGATGCAAAATTTGGGGGGACAAACAAAGAGTATTATGGTATTTTCCGAAGTGGCCTATCTCAAAATTAAACACCCTGGAGTAGTGAAAAAAGAAACAAAAGACGTTGCATTTAATTAACTGAAAACATCAAGGAATTCCTTTACTGGTACCCATCAAGTGGACAGTCCAAATGAAGACCATTTACTCAATAGCAAAGCTTGAGAGACAAGTCACGGTCTGAGTTCAAATCCCACAGATTAAGAAGCAAATTGGACGTCTCCTTCCAGTTGTTGTATTAACTACATTTCTCTAAATAACTCCACAAGCTTCAGGCTTAACATATCACCATAACTGTGTTAAAACATGGTCTTCACTTTTTCTTAACTTTGAACGACCTAGACCTACAGCTTACCTTGATATTTAACCAGTTTTAGTGCTAATACTGATTAGAATCTGTACCAAGGATTTCATGCAAAAGCTGAAGAATGCATTTTTTTGTTTTTTTTTAAACAAGACTTACCTATTCCACTGGTAGTTTCTACACTCATAATTGATGCAGATGTCTGTACTATTCCTTGTAAATTTGAATCTCCGATAGGCTGACCAGTTTCCATGGCAACACCTTCCATAAGTCTCCCAAGCCACCCTGACCGCATCTCAATGTCTTGAGGATATGGTCTCCGGGGGTCACCTGAATACAACAATACGGTCAAATTCCACAAACTGAAAATGTCGTAAGAAAGTATGACCTTGAAGATCTTCAGTTGAATGATCTGTAATAAGGATTTCAAATGCAAATTCCTATGAAATTGCTTCTAAAAATGACAATCAAGCTGACATTATTTGAGTGGTGACACATCATGGTTTGATGCAAAGATGCAAAACGTGAAGTGCCTTTTGCAGCATAATAGACATCACCACATAAAATACTTTGAAAGGCAAAACAATCAGATTACCTTTAACCCATTGATTCCCAGGGGTTCCCCATTCACGAGTAAAATCGCCTGGCATTAGACAGAGTAAAATACTAAGTCTGGCCGGTTTAAGCGTGAAAAGGTTAATGGGACATTAACCCTTAAATGCCTAAAATTTTACCGGATTAATCACTCATTTTCGGTGAGTGATTAATCCCAAAAAGCAAAATTCAAAGGCTCCCATCTGCAATATTACGTGCAACACCATAGAAAAATGCTGCTTGGCAGATTTGAATAATGTTACTCCTTTGCTTCATTTATTTGAATGATCACCGTGTTTTTTACAAACCTACCTGGCATCCATGATATTGGGGCTTCTACAGCATTACTGCTACTTATTCGATGAGCATACTTGATTAGTTCTTCAGATGAAACTGATCCTGGTGAAAAAAAAACAATGGCACATTGAAAACTATTGTGCACATTGTATACACAACTGGCCAACCTTTTGACAAGGTGAGGTTTTTCCATTGCACTGATCCCCTTGTCTTGAAGGCATCCAACTGCTATTGACATTTCACTACTCTGTTTTATTAAGGAATATGTCAAAAATGAATGCAAGTGTTTCATCAGGGGTTCCAAAAACCAAGAAACAAACAGAAGCATGATGTCATAGGTGGAGTGCTTTTATTGTTTTGAGGTGTTTGGAACCCCTGATGAAACACAAAGCATGAGTTTTTGACATGACTTCTCAACCTTTTTTACTAAGTTTAATGTCATGTGATGATCTTTTTTCTTATCAGACGAGTGATACTAATTTGTAAAGGAAATGAATATTCAATATTTGGGTGAGTGCAAAAGGACGTCCAAGAGAGTGAGTCAGAATCATGTCGTTTTCGCCTGCCAAAATAGTCTCCTCAAGGAAATGATTTGGTTAACGAGGCTGTTCCGGTTAGAGGTACAAGTGACGGTTTTTTATTACTGTGGACTTTTCAAAGACCACAAACTAGACAAGGTTCAAGTCTTGGGTGCAGACATCTGCAAAACGGATGCTCTGTCACTGAACTTTTGGGTGTCAAAATTCGTTTTAAACCCCGGGATGCTAATGATAAACGGTACTACGAAAGTTTTATGTTGAATATTTGGAAAATTGTGTTTATTAGCATAAAGGCTCATTTAAATTAGATTTTGAACTAAGTCAGGCGTTTCTTGATCTGTAGTTTCATTGGGTATTAAGATTCATGCACCTGACCAAAATGGGACACTTTGATTGGCTAGTAACATTATGAAATATTAATGAGTTTGAGAATTATTATTGAAAAGCCCTGGAAATTGAAAGAGTGGATACAAACATGAACTTAATCTTGCTAAATGATGACAAGAGAAAAAAAAAAACAAGACAGTTTGGTGCAATTAACAAGGCTATTATGCCCTTTTCAAGAAAACCAAAATGTATCCTTTGCTTCTCATAGAGATCTACACATATGCAGTTTGAAGATCACACTCTAGTTCAACAAATTATTTGTGGATTACCATTCTTAGCTTGATTTATCGCAGACAACTTCTTCTTTGCTTGGAACAAAGCTTGAGACTGGAAAGGCAACCAACAACAAAATCAAACAGAATACACACAAAATTTAAGATAAAATCTGAGATCACTTAACAATGTTCATTCTTCCAGAAAAAACAAAAAAAGCAGGATAATTAGGTTGTTGGTTTCTCTATTACTTATCCACTGCATAGTCATTTATCTGGTGGATAGCGCTATCCATCATTTGAACAACTGGGACCTGTTCAGTTATTTTCAAGTTCTCACAACAAAATAATCCAAAAATTGTTATTGAATTCAACCAAAATATGCCCATAGTTTCAGGAATGTTATTACCAGTACTTACTAAAATTTTTTCAGCTTCTTTTAGTTGTGATTCAAGATTGAGGATCTCTTGATCTTTTTTGGAAATCTCCTCCTTTATCAAGTGAATTTCTTGCTGTCTGGCTTGTTGCTCTTGCATTTGCTTGATAGCTGCTTGCAGTTCTTTGTCCTTTGCAATGAGCTGTTCAACAGCCTTACAAATATTGGAATATTCTCTGATTAATAATTGAGTGAGGGATAATAATAATAATAATAATAATAATAATAATAGGAAGAGTACGATGGACGGATGAGATGATAAGCGATTTACTGCAATGCAAAAGGAAGGCACTGGAATTAGCATCATCAAGCTACCCTCCACGCCAAGAGAACGGGCGAAAGAAAGGCTACATGAAAATAATGAAAGAACTGTGGGACGAATTGGGATACCAGGGTCATGATTTTATGTGCCAGAACCTAAGAGATCAAGCGGCGAGGCAGGAAAAATCACTGGGGAATGTTGGAGTAACTATTTGCGAACGAGTTGGGACAAGGAGACCACCTACTGAAAATGATAGAGAAATCTGCGATATGCTTGATAATAATCCTCAATCTTTGCAAACACAAACTTCTGTACTGTGTTAGCAGTGTAAAAGATAGTCTATTCTGGACCCCATGCTAAACAAGTTGGTAATATGTGCAAGACCAGAAATTTATGGGCAGGTCCACAGCACAGGTCACAAGTCACAGGTCATTGTTTTGCCAACATAGAAACAACCCTAACTGTTTACCAATGCCAACATTAGACCTGAAAACCATTGTTTTGTTAATGAACGTTAAGGATTCTCTTTGTATTGGCAAAACAATGACCTGTGACCTGTGTTTTGTACATGCCGGAAATTTATGACTTAATGCAGCAAATGTGCCTAAATTTCAAGCATGAACTTTGTGTCTCTGTGTCCTCTGCTTATCACTATGGTGTGCTTGTGCTGCAGGACACAATGCGGGAAGACAACGGCTGCTGAGTATTGGTAATATTTCTGGTTAGAATCTCTCCATTAAGTTTACCCTGCGAGCAGTTCAAGGTTTCTAAACCAACTGCTTGGAGAATACATTAAGTTCAAAGCTAAGAAGAGTCGCATGCTCTCATTAACATGTTAACTCTTTTCTGTGGCACAAAATAGTGAGTTTCAAAGGAACTTACAGCTCTACGGGATGGGTGAGGAGAAAGTGTGAAAGGGGGTAGGGCAAATTCGAATTCTGAATAACTGTTCTCCCTACCCGCCCCACCGTGAACAGTCCCACAGTCTCATTCCTAGGAACCTGTTCTCTCGTAAATAAATTTTAAACCATGTTTACCTTTGATGTTTCCCCACAGCCTGCATCTTGCTTTGTTGATCGGTACAATGACGCAGCCGAAAGGCTTTCGAATAATTCTCTACAGAAAAATAATTAGACAAATGCAGTAAGCTTAATACTTAAAGAACTTGATAACGTTTCAGCGGGGATTGACAAAACAATTAGGAAGAAGCAATCGGTTATGACAATCATGGGTTAGGAACAAGAGTTAGAATAAACACACACTTTGCCAACTTTTCATAGTCATCCAGTATGGTATTTATCACTTCTTTTGTGCTTCGATCTCTTGGAAAAGCGGAAGCCATTTTGTTTCGAAACTTGAGTCTGTGATTATCTTTATCAGCGGTCTTCCAATTTTTCCTTAGGTACCTCATGTATCTCTTATTATAGTGTATTTAAATTAATTGTAATAACTTTTTTTTGTCAACTGCTCAGAAAATCCTTCATGTACTGGTAACCCTGTAGGGTAGTTGGTGTAAATATGGCGGATAAATCAGACCTTGAAACAAGTGAAGGTAATTTGACGGCAAAAAGCACCCCTAAAGATGCCTTGGTGATGGGAGCTATACTGAAAGAAATGGGAATCAATGAATATGAGCCAAGAGTTATTAATCAAATGCTGGAGTACACATATCGTAAGTTGGTTGTTTTAAAGTTAGCTTAATTGTTTGCTTAATCATGCCCAATTTTTCAGTAAATCGGGCATGGTTTTGTTCTCCGTGCCAACAAGATGTCAGGGTTTATGACAAGCTGAGACTCTAAGGTCTGTTGTAATCCACCTGAAAGACATTTGTGTACAAGCACTGCTTCAACATGAACCTATGATTGGAAGATTAATTAAAAAGTCTCCTAGCCATAATCGCTACGGTGTACATGTACATCACTGTGCTGATCAGTCCTAAAAGTCTCTGCTTACGAGCCAGAAGGCCCATCAGGCCGGCACTTATCTCCGATTTCATTAGCATGAAGCGACTAGGAGTATTTCTACTCCCCCCTGGATGGGATGCTAGTCCATCGTAGGGTTAACACCAGCATTTCGCTGGTACCCATTTATACACCTGGGTGGAGAGAGCAACCATGAGAGTAAAGTGTCTTGCCCAAGAACACAACACAATGTCCCCAGCCTGAGGACCCGAACCCGGACCACTCGATCCGGAGTCGAGCACTCTAACCATGAGGCCACCGTGCCTCCCACTCCGACTGACCAGTCATAGGCTGGTGCAATCTGTAAATTTAGTCACTTGTGTTTTAGAACTTCTGATGTTGTGCGAGCAGGGTTCTTTTGGCATAATTTAACAACAATGAGTGACTTTTTATTGAAGGCTATATTACAACTGTTCTGGAGGATGCCACTGTTTACTCCAAGCATGCTGGCAAGAAAGATATTGATGCAGATGATGTGCAGTTAGCCATTCAATCAAGACTTGACCACTCATATACAAACCCTCCACCGAGAGAGGTACACTGTAGAATTAGTGTTCATCTTAACTAGGTTTTAATTTAGGTTGCTTATAAAGCGAAGTTAACATAAAAGTCACTTGTCAGTGTTGTGATGTGGGACACCTGACCATTGCAGTCTGTCACAGTTAAGTGTTGTATATCTCCCTTATCTTAAACATGTAGGAAACTTACAACATTATTAAAAAAAAACTCACCAATAATTCATGACTAGAACAGACTGTCAGGTAACCGATAAAACGTCACCTGCATGCGCTTTAAAAGCGATAAAATACCCCCTCATTATTATTTCCAAGTTCATGTCTGCCATCTCTTCAAAGCGAGTCTAAGTGCAAAGTTTTTGTGATGGTAATTGGTTCTACTTTACATATGAATGAAAACTAATTTTCATAAGAAAAACTTTGCACTTAGACTTGCTTTGAAGAGGAGGCAGAGATGAACTTGGAAATGGCCTATACAGTTTTAGTTCTCAGTGTTTGAAGCATTTGTTTTGAATCAACTTTCTGGCTATTTTTTCATCCACTTTTCTTTAATTAATTTGTATAAGTTTAAAATAAACATTGTGTGTGAATGCATTTTTCAGTTTCTCATTGAGATTGCTCGCCAAAAGAATCGGCACCCTTTGCCTCAGATACAAACAAAGAGTGGCTTACGTCTCCCACCCGACAGATATTGTCTAACCTCTACAAATTACAAGGTTAAGGCACAGAAAAAGGTAATAAATTATGATGTTCAAGGGAATGATTAAGAGATGAAGATGTACAATAATAAGTGAAACCAAATGTAGATCATTGACAATAAATTATTATTATTATTATTATTATTATTATTATTATTGAGTCGACCAAAGTAACAAAGGGAGCTGTTCAGGAATTTATGCAGTGAAAGACCATTGGAGAGCCAGCCAACTTAAGGTGTTGTTTCTTACTTTTTTTAAAGTGCTAGTATGACCAAAAAAATCAATTAATTTTTTTCTTGGATTTCAAAACTATGTTAACCCATTGACTCCTGGGGGATCCTCATTGACGAGTAAAATTGTCTGGCGTTAGAAGAGTAAAATAATAAGTATGGCCGGTTTAGGCCGGTTTCGGGGTGAATGGGTTAATTAAACACTAAGTGACCCAAGTTCTAAGCCTTGATTTCAAAAAGACACCTGTTTATTTTTACTGGAATTGTCCTGTGTAACGGTCTGTCATTACTAACTTTAAAATCTTGAGAGACCTGGATTGAGGAAAAAATTACATCAAAGGTTTGCTAGTTTCAGAATGAAATCTGTGTGGTTGTGGCTGAATTAATATTCAGCATGGGGATTTTGGGTTTTCAGACTTAAAAACTCTTCTTTTGCATGTATAATAAACTGCATCTACTCACAGAAATTTTATGCTAGTGAGTAAATGACGTCACTTTTCCCTGGTCAGTCTTGAATGTGGGTAATGGCAGACTGTGAAATACAAAGCCAACATTCAAAGTGTAAACAGCTTTTGGATAAAAATCAAAGCTCAAAATTTTGCCAGTCTGATTTTGAGCAAACACATTTTCAATTTCTGAAGAAAAATCATGGTAGCATCTTAAAAGATCCTCTATGGGATCAGATGACATTAGTAGCTGTCTTGGATGATCAAACCAAAGTACAGTCTTTCCTATTAAACTAAAAGGAAAAACTCAATCCTCAAAAGTCTTGCAGTTAACCCTGTTAACCCCCATTGATGAGGAAAACCTTCTGGCGTTAGACAGAGTTAAGTCTGTAAGTGGCCACTGGGAGTTAAAGGGTTAAAGTTTATTTGATATTCTCTCCATGGTTTTCCATGAGTATTTTGAAATTAATAGAAGCCTGAGGACTAAAAACTGCAAAATCCCCACAATCATATTCATTGTCTCATGTGCAGAAAGAAAACTGTTTTATTGTTTTTGACATTCAGGATGTTCTTTTTTTTTTTTGTCTTGTATCCAGCATTCTCAAGTCCGTGCCAATCCTGTTGTGGCTCGAACAATCTCACAGTCATCCTTGTCTACACCTATTAAAACCACACCAGCCATTACTGTTAAAATGCAAACTGCTTCTCCAGTCTCTTCAACTGCAGCAGCTGTTCTCAATGTAACAACACCATCTACCTTGCCTTCTATTGGTGTCAGTGGTATAACAATCAAAACAGAAAAGGTAGACAGTACAGCCGTGCACACAGCGCAGAAACCAGGGGTGGTAACTTTAGGGACACCAGTGTCAAAGGTAGGTATCGAGCAATCAAATCAAATCAAATCTTTTGTGGTAAGTTTCTAAATGAAGAGGATTTGACTTCATATTTTTATTGTGTGAACTAAGAAATGAGCCTCTCAGGTAATTTTAGCCATGTTGTACATGTTGCCTGAGCTGCACTCCTACAACCCACCCACCTTCCTCTTTTGGGATTATGCAAAAACTATGGGCATAATACCAGGTTACTGATAACAGAGTCATTTCACTCTTGCAGGCAAAAATTGAGCCAGTTTCTGCTGCCACCGTATCAAGCCAACAAAAAGCTACAACACCAACCTTGATTGTCTCTCAAGCAAAAGTCATTCCTGCCTCCATGCTGACTGTTTCAGCTCTTCCAAGCATGGATGAAACAGTAGCAAGTACTCAGCAGCCATTGATTACTCCGCTCAAGCGTAAACATGAAGATGAAGATGACGATTATGACTCCTAGTATTCTTCAAATGCAAACCTTTAATACATGGATGAAAATGCTGTTGATCAAGAAATACTAGTTATGCTAGGAGTAATGATCCAAGGAACTGCTCATGAATGCCACTTTTTTTTTCAGGTTTTGAAATAACATTTTTCTCTTGTATAATCAAATTTTCATAAATCTTTTGATAAAATCAAGAAGAGACAGTCTCGTTGTTGTACAGACATGTCCAGAAAAGCCCCGAAATGGATGCATATGGATTTCAGTAGGTGTTATTAAGTGTCCCCTTGCTCAAAATTGGGTGTGCATTTACCGGTAATTGGGTGCATTTCTGGACATAAGTGTCGAAGTAAAGGAAAGTCGTAGCATTATCTTTCAACAGTAGTGTTCAAAAGGCTCATTATGTCAGCTTTGCTGAACCTCTGAAGTTTTAAGGTTACACAAAAGTAGTTACTTAGAATTGAATGTCATTTTCTTCCCTCAAATTTTAGTATATCTAATGTTTAGAAAAATCATCATTTTACCACAATTTCTTGTAATCTCACAATCTGATTGGCCAATTTGCCATTGTCAATAAGAGTCCAGACAACGCTGCTTGCGTCAATTTGTCACGCAATGTAATAGCCAATCAGGAACGCTCATTTTGGGAAATGAAGCAATCATATTGCGAGAAAGTTATAGACAACATAGACAACGCTTGCTCTTTCTTGTGTCATGATTTGGTCACGCTCTGAAATAAACACTTTCTTTGGCTTTGAATATTGTGGTAAAAACAAATGGAAAATGGTTCAGTGTTGTGTGTACTCTTATTGACAATGATATAATTCGTCATCACAGTGGTCAAAATTTGTTGTGGACTCACAAGGCACACAACGTTTTAACCACTGTGATGAAGAATATCGCTGTCGCTAAGAGTACAGACAATGCTGAAGCACTTTCGATTTGTTAATTTTCTCGTGTGCAGTCAGAGATGACTGTTTTTCTCTTAATATAAATAATGTAAATATTTAAGGGGAACAGTTTTTGAGTGGACCTAGATCTATGTTATTAATCCCTTCACTCCTTGAGCGCCCTCAATTGACGAGTAAAATTGTCTTGCGTTACAGTAAAATTTGTAAGTCTCACTCTCAGATCACGAAGCGCTAAAAGCCTCTTAATAAAATGCCCCTCATTCAAAAATGTTTTCAATGATTGGATGCTAATGTTTTTATCCTAATTATGTAGGATGCCTGTGGCAGACCATGTTATAAATGGGGCTGAGTTTCGTCGTCATAGTAGTTGTTTACGTGGTTATTAGTCGGGGTTTCTATTGTTTGATCACAGAGAATTACTCCTGCTGTTAACTTGTGCATGTTTCTCTTAAACAGTGCTGTTAGGTTATCCTCCACGATGTAACAATTTGCTTTTTTTTCAATGTTTGCCCCCCAGCATAATGCATGGCTAATTTTCATGACAATATGAAAACCAACATGGCGGCTATCATGAATAAGGCCTATAACAATCCACGCCAGGTTTTACCATTACTAAGTTCTTTTTCATTATTGCCTGCCTTCTCTTTCCACTCTAGCTACCCAATTTCATAAACGACATACAAAGGAAATGCTCACATTCTCATGACACGAAAGCTTTTGATGCTCTCCAAACACTCAGTTTAGAACTCACATTCGCCTCTGGCCACAGCCATCACTGACAATTGCAACCAAACTTAACTTTTTCCATCAACAACCATATTCCACATAAATGCCACTATGCAGCTTGTTATAAAAATACAATTCAATGGTTTATTGATGTCATTCTTTACTTTGATACAACTTGTACAATTACTTGTACACCTTGAACTTTTAGTTCCTTTGCAACAATGGGCATGCAAATCCATACGCTTAATGATATTAATCACTCACTGAAAAACTATGTCTCCATTAACCCATCGACATCCAAACCGGCCGAAACCAGCCAGACTTAGTATTTTACTCTGTCTAACGTCAAACGATTTTACTTGTCAATGGGGAACCCCTGGGAGTCAATGGGTTAATGAGAATTCTATTGAAATTTGACGACTTGCTTAACTTTAAGTGAGTTGGGAAAGGAACTGTTTTCAATGAATTTCCCGCAAAAACCGCTTGTGAAAACACGGCCACAGTAGTTTAAATTTTTAATTGTTACAATGTTGCTGGTTTGCATGGTCCCAAGGGAAACAGTTTTGTTTTCCTGAGAGTCCTGATGTTTCGTGAGACAAAGTTGAGGGAAAACAAAACTAACTAGTTTCCCAAGGCACCAGACATTAAGTGCTTTGTTATATATTTAGACTTTTCTTGAGTGAAAGTCTAGGTACATAACAATCACATTTGTATGTCACATAAGTCACAAAAGCATTTATTATGTTAACTTGATCTGTTATCATTGATAGTTATATTCTTCTATCCTTTGAAGTTGTCTTGTCCTTGAGCGCTTCGCATTTTCAGCTGCCACGGCACGGGCAGTAGTTGTTGTTTGCAAGTTCGCAAGTTTGGAAGTGCCATTGAGTGGAGTATCAGGGAAAACTGTCTGATCTCCTTTGACAACAGGCTGAACAGCCTGAATCTTTTGAACAACAGAGTCTTTAATGACAGGTGTCAACTGTAACAGGATGAGGTAGCCAGTGATCTGTGCCAGACGCATAACTGACACTGAATCATCTGTGCTTCCAATGTGTGCTGCAGACTCTACAAATAGGCGTCTCCTCAAGCGCTCTGATGCTAGAGGACAGATGTTGTCCACTGCCTCAGAATATTCAATGTCAGTCATGAAACCTGGTCTACGCCCTGGCTGTTGTAGAAGCTTAACTTCAATTTCTTGAAAGCGAGGTTCTCTGTATTTCAGGATAATGTAAACAAAATACTGTGAGACTAAATCTTTAGAAATCTTATTCTCACTGAAAGAAGTGTAGCCCATAGCAAACTGTTCAATGTCTTCTTCATTCATGAAGGGATAAAGAACACTGGCAAATGTCCTGATCTCTTTCACAGCAACCCATTCAACCATATCTATGAAATCATTGACAAGCAAGACATAACGGATCACAACAGGGTCTAAACTGCCACACATAGCTTGAGCAAAAAGCTGAATGCTCTTGTTGTCTGGAGAAAACTTAACAACACTTGCAAGGAAGTCATAAACAGCGAGATACATAACTTCAGGAACAAGATAGCGTTCATGGAAGAAAGAATACAGAGTGTCCACCACAGAGACAATTTGCTCGTCTTCAACTGCATAATCATCTTGCCAAATGAGAGATGAATAAAACTGTTCTATGATAGACAAAACACGATCCTCTGAGAGTGACCGTGGAATTTGTCTCTGACTGGATGTGCGAGAATAATAGTCATCCCAGAGACACTTATATGATGTTGTTAGATGTTGTTGAGCTTGTAAGATTGAGGCTTCTTCATAGAACAAAGTGCTACTTGGTCTTATGGCTGGTAGGGTACCGGTAACACTATCTGGGGTTTGAGGTATATGCTCTGTGTGTCTTTCTTCCTGTAATATATGTACTGTCGGTCTTACTATCTTGATATGAGTGCAGTTATGTGGCAAGGACAAAACTTTATGATCTGTTACTTTATGTGGACAGAGCAGGGTTGTTTCTCCACAGCTTGGGCAAAAACGTGCATCTTTAAACTCGTGATAATTCTTTCCTTGGTTGCAAGAATAGTATAACATTGCTGCATACTTGCTGAGTATTTTCTCATGAGGGATAAATGGATCTTGATGATGTGCACTGTTCATAATCTTCACAAAATCAATCTCTTCATTATCTTCTTCCTCATTTGGCTGGTTGTCTTTTTCTCTTTCAATGTGGAAAAGACTCTTCTTTCTTTCTGTTTTTTTAGCAGCTTCTTTTTCCATTGCATCAGCTTCATCCTCAAGCTGTGCCAACTGATCTTCAAGACTGGATCTTTGAATTTCAATGAGCTGAAATTCACTTTTAATATCAATAATACTCAGCTTAAATCTCTCCTTAACCTTATGGAGATTTTCTTCTTGCTTTATTCTTGCCTCATGTTCATCATCTGGTGTTGCACGGAAGTTACTTTCACTTCCACTGCCTTTCAAATCTATGTCACTTGTCGGAGTAGCTTTGGTCTCCTCCAGATAAAACTCAAACTCTTCAATAATAGCATTCTGCATGGTGAGAAGTTGTTCTTCTAGAAGCTTTGCTGAAGCAATTTCCTGTATAATTTGAGCTTTTCTTGTCAAAATAGCAGGTTTTTTAGGATTCTTTTCAAACACTGCTGAATCATTAAAAGCTTCTTCCAGAGCATCATAACCCTCTTTGAACTTTTCCAGAAAATAGTTTCTTTCTTTGGCTTGAGCCAACTCTTCTTTAAGACTGGAAATGCGCCTTTCATATCTGTTTGTAAAAGCAAACATGTAAGAGTGTTAACAGTAAAGTAGGAAGTCGCCTGGGGGGGGGGGGGTGGACTTTGCATAGCTCTAGAGACACAAAGAACAATGACATAATGCACCTATCAATGTTAAGCCCCAGGGGCGGGGGGGGGGGAGGTCGGGCTACCCACGGGGCTTTGACTGTGAGGTCTGTTAGTAACCCTAACCCTCCTCAGGTAGTGAGGGAAAGGCCCTGGGAACAAGGTTGCCTGAAAATAACTCCGCCATTTTGGAAAATACCCAGACGGAGTTCAAAGGACTTTCCCACATTTGTGAGAGGTCACTGAATGAAAGGTGAGTGGTACATACATTGCACTCTCATTGTGTGCACCAAGGTCAAAGGGAATTATTTTGGGGTGGGGGCTTTTGATACTTCTGGCCAATTATGTTGTCGTGGGGGTGGGGAATTTGACTCATTTTTTCAGAAAAGGTAAAAATCCCAACCCCTTTCCCCACACCCCCCCCCCCCCCCCCCGGGCCCCTTCCTGGGGATTAACATAGATAGGTGCATAATGTACAAATGCTGGTGTACGAACAAAAGGAGCCAATGAGAGATTTTACTTTTGTCCACCAACATGGTGGCAATGACGTAAAATGAAAACCACCAATAAGGTATGGTCTGTCTTTGGATTAAAGGTACCTCTCTTTTGCAGCCTGTTGTGTCATTTGTTCATATTGTATGGTTGCCGCAAGCTTCCTTTGTTCCAGACTGTTGTTTTCCAGTTCAATTTCCATGTTGTAAATCTTATCACTGCCCTCCTTTAGGGTTTTCCTCAGTTCCTGGATGCTCTGATTACGTTCTTTAAGCTGTTTATCTTTCTCGTTGAGTTTGTTTTCCAGCTCTGTGATATTTGCACGCAACACGTCGGCGTTTTTATCACGTTCCTCAAAAACTCGGTTGACAAGAACGAAGAATGGAATGCGTTGGATGTAAGGGGTCTTGCTCTTTGACTTTTTGGGCGGCATAGTGGTATATTCATCGCTGTACACAGCATCGTACAGTTCATCTCGAAGCATCTTCAAAACTTTCTTATATACTCCAATGCACGGGATCACTTCATCGAAAACATGAAAACAAGTCGCCATCCGCTCCTCGCTCAGGCCTTTCTTTGGAGTATCCTCCACAAGAAGGACTTCATACCTTGTTGCAGGTGATCGAGAAGACAAAGCTCTTCTGTCGGGATCCATGTTTCAAGGAAATTGCAAGCTGTTGGTGTTGTTTTCGTTGCTAAGGTAGCATGCAGTTCTTACCAACTTAGGATCGGATATACCATATATGGTATAAGCATAAATTGCTCTATATGCATGCTAGCATGCAGTTCTTTCCGTAACCTAAAGGAATAAGTTGGGGAGTCTGTCGAGTTGAGTCTGTCATACACCAGGTACCTACCATGGAACCGGGTAACTACGCTGACCGCCCTTTTATTGTTGCACAGGCTCTAGTTCTTCCCTTCCACTCTCTCATCGAATTATGGCTTCGGAAGTGAGTATAAGGGAAAATCTTGTTCCATCCTTTCTCCACCGGTGATTTTTTGCTCGAATTTCGGGAATAGAGTGTCACCGACAGTGCTCTAGTGTTTCTCTTGAATGAAATGTCGAAAACTATGGGTTGTGTGTTTGAATTTTCGTTTTTGTCATTTGCATAACATGGCGTCAGAGCTTTCAATTATATTTTTTTTACCTTATTTCAGGAAACCAGAGAGTCAAAAGTGACTCAGTTTACACGGTAAGTTACAAAGACTTGACCAAAAACACGCAAAGTATTTTTTCTGTGGACATAAAAGTAATAACTTACGAATTTCGAGGGGTCACTATTAAATCATCCATGTTCCAGCATTGCAAATGACTGGTTTTCCTGTCTGGTTTGACGCCCTTCTCTAGAGGTGCAGGCTGTGATCCATACTTCATATTGTTCGCCCTAATTGTAATTTTAGACGAAAGATATCGAGACAGTGAAGTTGGAGCTCACAGAGTATGGGAATAAAAGGAAAGGAAAGGAACTTTATTTAAGTGTCTAGTTGATTTAGCACTAGAGCACTAATTGGGGACACTGTAAAGTTAAATTAGCAATTAACACAACAAGTCAAATGTTGGTTTTTGATACATTAGTCTTACTACAGAAGATCCTACATAAATACATACTTTTAATTGATATAGCAGGTTGAAAAAGATTAGGGCAGCCATAGGTTGATTTGGACCTGCAACGTAGTTTTGAATGATATACAGTTATAATAGAAATAAAAGTAAATTGTTTAAAATTTTAGTAAAGTTAATACACGAGCCTCGATAGATAGCCCTGCATGCGATTCAAGTTGTAAATATTGCCTTTTCACCATGAACAATCAGGTCAGCTCACCTGGCTGTATATCATGTGTGTTCAAGCACCAAATTGAATGAAGTACACAATGAAGTGCTTGTTTTTGTTAGCACTACTAAAAGTGAAGTTAAAATTAAAACAAATGGCCTATATTCTGTAATTAAACTACACTATGAGTCATTTATTAACAAATTTTCTTTTCAGCTTGTACACAAAAGGTATTGTTCTTGGCTACAAAAGAGGCCAAAGAAATCAGCAAACAAATACCTCCCTTATCAAAATTGAGGGGGTGAATGACAAGAAGGAAACTGCTTTCTACCTTGGCAAACGGCTTGCATATGTGTACCGTGTCAAAAGGAAACGTTCAGCCAAAGGAGAGAAAAAACCAAGAAACGTCTGCGTGATGTGGGGCAGAGTTTCCAGATCCCATGGGAACAGTGGTGTCGTTCGAGCTAAATTCAAGCGTAACCTTCCACCACAAGCTATGGGCAAGATTGTTAGAGTGGTATGACTTCTTTTTGCTTGATTTCTTTTATTTGAAAAGTTGCCCATCCAATGAGCTGTGATGAAATTGGTTGATTTTATTGAAATGCTTCAATTGAGCATTGTTGATGCTGCACTACACTTGAACAGAGCTCAGTAACTACATATACTATCTATAGTTACAATAATGGTATTTTTGTTGGGTTCATAAGTAAGTCAGTCCTGATAGTGTTCAGGATAAGAGATATGTGAATTGTATGTCCCAGTGCTTTTAATAAGTAGTGTCCTCCAACAAAAAGGATCGGGTAGGGAGGCACAGCACTTGGCAGAGTGGTGAACAGGCTGGTCTACTGATTACAAGGGTCATTAGTTCGAGGCTACCTCTACTATTGTGTTGTTTCCTCAGAAAAGAGACATTTTTCCATGGTCTCTCTTCACCCAGGTGTATAAATGGGTACCAGCAATATACTGCTGGGGGGGGGGGGGGGGATAACCCTGCAATGGACTAGCATCCCATCCAGGGGGGAGTAATAATTCTCCCAGTTGCTGGCAAAACTGGGATAAGGTCTGGCCGTATGTGCCCTAGTTGGCTCATGCAAGACTTTACCTTTTACCTTGCTACACTCAGAAGTCAGACTGCTTTTTCCCCAAATTGAAAAAAATAAAGACAGATTCTTTCAAGCCTACATGTAAGATCATTAAATTTCATTTTGGCAATGGCAACATGAAGGTTGTCAAAAGGTCATCATCAATGAAAAATTTGCTTTGGAATTGTGGTGTTTAGAAGTGTTATCTTAAAAATGGTATAACCCAAACACCCCTAGAGAAAGTGGCCATTAGACCCCTTCTTGTGTTTTCAGTCTTGTAAGAGCAATCATAAATTGAACCCCTCAGTGGATATATGATTGACACCACAGGTGTTGAGTTTTGTCAGATAAGTGAGGGCTGATGTCTGGTAAATGATGCATAGTAATTTTGACATGGTCACTCGTCTGTTCCTTTGCAGATGCTGTACCCTTCAAGGATTTAATTTTTTTAATTCTTGTACCTCCCTGCTGTACAGAAAATAAAGTGCTCTTGCCATTATGAGTTAAGTTTTGAACTTGTCTGTGTATCATCCTTCTGCAACCTCTCATACCCTCATGTCATCGTCCCAGGAAATTCTCTGATCGTTGGATCGCGCAGATCGGGAAATGGCCCATGAAAGGTTTCGAACAGGGGTGGGAATTCCTGGAAATTGACCACTGACTTCCCAGAATCACTCCAACTGTTATATACAGCACGGCCTCTCTCTCACCGCACTTGTTAACATACCTCATTGAAGACCTTGCGCACCTCAAATAATCTATTTTAAAATTAAAAGAATTGAGCTCCAGTTCAACGAGAAACGCATTCTTGAGCTTGTCTGATCTAAATTTTTTAGGTCAAAGCGCCGTTCTTAAAACGGGTAGCTTTTCATTGGTTTCTGTTCTCGTTGCTTAAGAGAGTCATTGAAAACTAAGCTCCAAACATCAGGAACCGGAACCTAGACGTAAATATCCAAAATTAGCGCTCACACGGGGGGTATTTTCTGTCAGATTTTAATGGAATTCCGAGGTTCCCTCAAAAACCACGATGTCAGGAGGTGTTTAAGGTCTCTGAGACGCATGGAAAACGCCAACCGGGCATTCTCCCGTAAAATTTTCCGTTGCCGTCGTGTGACAATTGGAGAGATTAAGCATCGCATTTACGGCAAACGTCGGACTAAAGTTTGCGTTTTGCCAGAAGTGGGAGAAACTCGTTTAATATGTGCTCATTTCTTGCGTGTCAGCAGAAGGTATCAAGTAACTTTTCAAAAGAAAGAGACGAGTTAGAATAACATAATTTTCATGCTTTTATGACAAGCAGCAGCCCATCGTTTCGCGTTTACCGTTTCACGTAAACTCGATGCTTAATCTCTCAAGATCGCCCCACAAAAACTGAGTATCATTAAAGAGCCAAATAAAACGCAGCACCAACACAGTTCTGAAGAGAGTGTTTTTAAAGTCGAGTTGAAAGCCTTTGGTCAAAGCCTGTTGGACTCCTTTGTACAGCGCATGGAGGCAGCAATAGTTGCATTGGCTTGCCAGCGATAAATTAGTGCGAAGGCAATTATTATGATGTCACAAATTGCGCACGTCATAACAATTGCTGCTCTTGTCATACTTTGAAATATTTTATCAAGGCGCGTGATGGAATTCAGCGCGAGATAAGGAGCTTCTGAACAACTATTTCACAATGTGATGTTTGTCGGGAAATCCCCCTTCTAAACAAGAAGGGAGTTCGGAAATGAGCTGTGTTTTTCTAATATCGTAGTAGCTCCAAGTTTTGTGTGACAAACTGTTGAAAACCACAATGTCGCGAGGGCACGGCAAAGGAGAAAGGAAAAGACGAAAGCAAAACGTTCCGATTAAGGATCTCGAACTATCAATGGTCTCCCTGTTAACCAGGGAAGAGGGAAATCGGAGAAAGGACTATTTTTTACCTGGACACGTGACCGAAAGCGACAAAAGCCAGGAAAGCTTCCCAAGTATCGATGAGGACCTACCATTGTCAATACATGCAGTTGGAATTGGAAATAACTCAAACTACATCGGTCAAGAATTTAGTGGTATCACTGATAGGATATCAAAGGTAGATTTTTGAATTACTTGTCCGCTTGGCCTTCATAAGGCATAAGGGCGTGTCTATCGCAGACAGAAATAAGTCTTTCCACTCTTCCCACATACAGCTAGGGTCGTAACATCTCTTAATGCAGGATGCCAACTACAGCATTTGAGCCATTGAAGAGTTATCGATGATTTGTTCATTAATTTCTTTAGAACTTGTGATAATTAAAATTGAAACTTTACAGCCAATATTGAAGGCAACTTGGCCAATTGGTTTCATCGCTTACCTGAGTTAGTCCATTCTGGGCTGCACTTGTAACTAGCCAACTGGTTCAGTTTGCCTCTGGCCAGTTGGGATTCTCAAAAAAAGTTGCCCTTTTCTATTGTATCTCTGTTTGTTTCATTGGCCTTTAAAAGTGGGGAGTCGGGTCAATTGAATACTAATTATTATTAACCGTGAGCTGCGGTTGGGTTAGTATTGGTGATGTGAAACAAGATACAATGTCAGGTTGATTAGCATTGAAGAACGCCTTCAGATGCAATACCAATAAGTCCGATGATAAGCTGTTTCAACCAAAAAATGTACTGACATTTAATTGTAGCCTGCTCGCAGACTAATTTAATTGCGCATACATTTTTCTTTGAATGCAAACCGGAATTCATGTGCGCGAAGAGAAAATGTTCGACTCTTTTAGAATCTTATTTGCCTTGTGACGTTTTAATGTGTGAGAATCGTTTTGGGGTGAATTTAGAGGTGTAGACCAAGAAGTGACCACAAATGTTCTGCTGAAGTATCACTTTTCTGCCCTTTCGTATCTTCCAGCTGCTGAGTGATTATGAAGATATGTATATAGACAAAGATCAACAGGTGAACTTTTTGTCATTAAAGTTATTAATTATTCTAAAACCATAAGTGTTTTAGTCCAATAAGATTTTGCTGAGGTATCCTTCAGTATCAGCATCCAGAATCTCTAAAAGCGAATCCGGAGTGTCTGACTTTGTCAGTGAGTGGCTGCCTTTCTTAAGTCTTCATTGAAATTCTGAAGAATTGTTCACATGATTTGAATCGACAAGGAAAATAAAACTTGTCTCTTTCGTTTTTTTTCAGGGATATGCCATGATGCAGGAACAGCTTAGTGGGCAGGTATAAAACTACTAATAAATTTGTCTTCTTCCCTCTTGCAACGCATTTGCAAGGTAAATAGCTATTGGCCGTATTTATACCAGGCGACTAGTATAAATACGGAAAATAAGGTGGACGAATTAAACGTCAGACTTAACTGATTAGAGTGTAATGTGAAGTGCTAAGTTTCTACCCCATATCAACCATGTGAGCGTTAGCCCTACTGATAAAAATGGGCCCACACAAGGACAGAGAAAAACTCTGAACAGGGTGGGAATTGAACCCACGACCTTAGGGTTAGATCACCGCTGCTCTAGCTACAAGATGGAATTAAACGTCTCAATTTAAGTGCACCTAAATGACGCATTTAACAGACGTCTAAGCCGTCTAATATAAAGACGAGGTGCACTAAACTGGGACGCACTTAGCAATAAAGGGCACACAGTCTCTTTGGTGATTAAATCCCGGTATCTTTTGAAGAAAATCATAAATTTGATTTCTAGCCGTCGAAGTTAAGTGCGTTCCGTATTTATATTAGTTCCACTTACGCCCAGACGTTTAATGCGTCTAGACGTCTTATAAGACGTCCTCTAGTATAAATACGGCCAATGTCTTTGCAGAGAGTTCGCTCTCGGGACTGGTCTTGCGTTGGTGTCGCTATTCGCGGTAAATTAATGAAGGCATGAAGCGTTTCGATGTTGAATTGGGGATACTTGGGAAAAAGCGTAACAGGAATCGAGCTAATGACCTTCCGATTATCATTTTGGAGTTATTCTAAAAATCTATGGGATTCCGAGGTAAATTCCAGTTTTCAGCTTTCTTATCAATTCAAAGAGTATTATAGAAAAAAATGTGTTAAAAATAAGATATAAACAAATGCGTTTCAACCTAGTTAACTTAAATCGCTATTTGTCATGTCTTTCCTCGCAGTTTGCTATGGAGAGCTTACTATCAGACTACAAGTCTCTGTGCCGTGAAAGAGAAGATGTAAGTATCACTCGTATGATGACATTAGGGCCGTTTATACGTGAGAAAATAAGCCGCGGCTTACATATAAGACGCGAACACCCCGTATAAATGGTACAAAATCTACGTTCACGGCTTTCTCAAGCCGCGGCTTATCCTGGCCGGGGAGTTTATACTCGTATAAATAGTTCCTTTCGCGTATTATGTACGCCGAGGCCAGAGTAAGCCGCGGCTTATTTTCTCTCGTATAAACGGCGCTATTATTCCTTTGCTCTTTTTTTACTTTTGGTTACATATAGCAGGTAGGGTCTTGAATAGAAAATAGAACTAACATTTAAAAAAAAATGAACAATTTTTGGCATTTATTTCTACTTTGTTTTTTTCTTTCGTTTAGCTGCTGAATTCCCTGCAAGATGTAAGTGAATTTTCTTCCATATCTTAGTCCATCAGCATGGTTCAACGTTTTCCATATATTCTTAAGTCGCGGGCAGTGTGATAAGCACATTTTGGCCAATTGTTTACAAGGAAAACAAACCGAAGGAAATTAGTTCACTTTGTCACACATGTCCGCGTAGGAAACTGGTTTTTCAGAAGCAATGTTGAATTCAATCATGAGACAAACAAAACAAACAAACAAACAACAAGCAATGTTGAATTCAATCATTAGATCGGGCTTGAAGGAACGATTCCGACCGCGCGTAATTCTGTGGTTTATCGGTTAACATGTGATCTCTTTCTTTGTTAGTCACTTGACATGGACGAGGAGGACATACTGGATGAGGTAGCCTGGTGACTTTTGTTATTTGATAAATACCGGAAAACTGGACAAGACAATTTTAACTCTTCTTTTACTGAGTCAGAAACTTTCACTTTATTCTCATATGTCTATTCTTAAGTTATTGTTTAATTCTTTCTTAATAGCTTGAACACATGAACAGAGAAAATATTCAGTCTGTTGATATGGAAGGTGCCCAACAAGCAATACAGTAAGGATACAATAGATTACATGCAACAGACCTAATCATTTTCGACGAAACACAATGAACCAATAAGAACTCAGAACGTGAACCTGAGTAGTACATAGAATAGCAGTTCTATCATGTGGATCGATCCTCATGTCAAGATCCTAATGTCGTTATGCAACTCTTTGTCTATGTGCAATCATCTACAACGGTCCCGTTCAAATTAGGGAGCTTAAGCACGCGCGTTTTTGAGACGCTGACGGCAACCGGAAGTGAATATTTCGCACGCCAGGATAGCGGTCTAAACCAGATTTTTATACTAATTATCTCTAATGGAGAAAAGATACTTAACGATATAAATGTGGTTGTGTGAAGACAAGTTAAAAAGAAAAGTAGCTCACTTTCGTTGCCGTCTGCGTCTCAAAAACGCGCGTGCTTAAGCGCCTGTAATCAATTCATATCTGCCTCCTCTTCAAAGCGAGTCTAAGTGCAAAGTTTTTGTGATGGTAATTGGTTCTACTTTACAAATGAATGAAAACTAATTTTATACGAAGCATTTCAGACTCGCTTCGAAGAGGAGGCAGACATGAACTCGGAATTGTGAGGGTTTCGTTCACGTTAGTTCTTACCACGTTTATCTATAACGAAGGCCCCACTGAGTCATTTTAGAAAGGGTTTTGAAGTAATTTCGAAACGAAGGGGCGGCTATAAGATGACCAAAAGGCAAGGAAAAAAAGAAGAACCTTAGATTCTCGTCGTTGCAGCGACTTTATCAAATCCTCGCGCAAAAAAAAAAAACGTAAAAAACAGTGTTTGCCACCCAGCGTACGGGTAAAGAGTAACTTGAAAAAAAGGGGGAAAGGTTTATCTGGGATCATTGAAAAAGAGATATTTCATCTGCATAGGCTGGGTAGTGATCTATTAGTCTAAGAAAAAGAAATCAATTAAGTATAAGTTCAGTCAAGCACTTTCTACAAGGGATAGTATGTATGGAGAACATTGATTTCAGCAACATTTCCTTTGTGTTTTTTCGTCTTTACAGAGATACTCTCCGAAATATTAAGAGCACTACTGATAAACTGCAGGATATGAACAAGCAGATGGTTACATTAACGCAAAAGGGTGAAAGAAATGAGAAATTAGAAGAGTATGTTCAACTTATTTATTAACACGAGCTATTGTAGCAAAAACGGGCAGATTTTGATTCGTAAATCAAAAGGGCTAAGGGTCTTTACAGTGGTTTTGAGTTGAATGGCGTAGCAAAAAAAAAAAACTGTCAAAAATGTCGGGCATGTAAGCAAATATCAAGAGAAAATGAGGGGACAGAGAGGGAGGGTCAAGGCGTTGGCCGGGATATGTTATGTCCACGAAAGTTATTTTTAGACGAGCGGAAGTCATTGTTCTAGGGGAAGTCTGTCTTCCGAGACGTCCGCATGCAGTCTTGCTTCGCTCTCAGGTTCTTAGTGAAAAGAGAAAATGATGGCGCACGTGGAAGGCTTATGAATATATATTTTCTTTCAAACATCGGACCGAGGTTGG
>NC_090881.1:27450322-27482822 GCF_036669935.1 Montipora foliosa
CTGCACTTTCAAGTAGTTCAGAGGTGTGAAATAATGAGGCTTGTATTTTCTTCAGTCACAGTTTGTCAAGATATTCGATTATTACAAGGGTTGCGGAGAGAGGTCTGACAGAATAAGCGCTGTGAATGTAACTGATCAATCATATATTCATTAAATCGGTATTAATATCACCCCGAACCCAATCTATTCAGGATGATGTATTCCTTTTTTCGCTGAATTCGACTGGAAAAAATCGATACCAGAATAATTGACCAGTGCGGCTTTCCTAACCGTCTCCTCGTTCACAATTTTTTCCTTTTTGAAAACTGCAGGGAAATGAGGAAGTACAAAGAATCTTGGTTGTTCACCAAGAGAGTACAGAGGTGGGTTTGCAACACATCAAATTATCCTGCGTGGAACAAGCGTGGAACAAAACTTTTTCATGTAAACTTGCATCAATATCTTTGGTAAATGAAAAACGTTTTTTTTTCCACAAGGCTGGCACTCTTGAACCAAATACAGAGCCGGCAAGTACAATTGTGGTGGATTCCGATGTAGAAGCCAGTGGCCATGAGTGCCCTCGATGTCATTCCTATAAAGAACAGATTGCAAACCAGTTACAGGGATTTAAAAGCAAAGAAGAGCTCATTGAGAGATTAAAAAGGGATTTGAAGAAACTGAGGACACTGCTGTTATCAATTAAGGTAACTCGTTTAGTTTAGATTAAACCAGCGCGATCCCAATGGCACTAGCACTATCCCACTATGAAAATAGGCCGTCACTATGCGAACATAACTTGCCTGGCGTTAAACGCGTGCAAGTGAAAACGCAATCAAAGATCTTACGTTGTTAACACTTCCATTTCCAATTCCATATTGTCATGGTTTCTCTCCTACACTCTCTCTATAAAAATAATAATAATAATAATAATAATAATAATAATAATAATAATAATAATAATAATAATAATAATAATAATAATAATAATAAAATGAAATTAGCCTGTATCCTTCGAGGATCCTTCCTTGTCATCCGCTAAGTTGACTGCGGTCGTGCATCATTAACTTGATCCTTAGTTGGTTTCAAGTGGAGTATAGGCTCCCCTACCTTGTCACCTTGAAATAAAATTTCCCGGTAGGCCCACACCCTAACCACGTAAATTACCTCTTCGATAGCTGTGTTGCCAGCATGGTTGTCCTGGTGGTGTAGTGGTTATCACACCCGACTAGTAACGGGGGGACGTGGGCTCAAATCCCGCGCAGGGCAAATGTTCTTTCAAAACATTTATTCAGTTATATGAGAAACCCATAAGGGTTGAAACGTGTAACGGGCCCTTGTGTGCTGGGAAACAAGCTTCCATATTTGGAACAACAAGAGCGAGGGGTTTCCAAATATGGTACTTAGCACTGAAACATTCAACCAATCAGTTCGCACTGAATATTCGGAAGTTGTGAACGCGCGTTACACGTTTCAACCCTTATGGGTTTCTGGTTATATATATCCCATAATAGACCTCTTTTAAGCCCCAAAATTTTGCATAATCATTGTTTTCGATTTCTTAATTGGGATATGAAGATGTCCCAAGACAAATCGAAAACTGTGCTTGTGCATTTTTGTTTTGTTTTTTTGTTTTTTTTTTTTGGGGGGGGGGGGGGGGGGTAAAAGAACTGTACTATTAGAGAATAGAGAAAAACTGTGCACAAGATCTTGATTACTTCGGCCGAGGGCGATACGCGAGACCGAGTACCGCTTTCAAAAGTCAACGAACTGGGCGAAATGTAGAAAAATAAAAATTGAAAGTTCGCTCATTAAATTCGAAGCTTCGCTCGTCACTTAGCGTCCTTGGTTACCGTGACAGTGGTCAAGAGTAAATAAATAAATTACTTTTTTATGTCAGTTACGGAAATTTGATGATATATCTATACAAAAAGACCCTGGTGATAGATTTCTTTATTCTCGTCACTAATGTTTTGAGTCCGTGAGGAGAAAATAAATATCAGTCACTCATGGGAATCAAAGGGGGTAATTCAGAATTTCTGCCGTACTCATGTTTTTTTTTTTCTTTCATTGTTTCTGTTTCGTAGGACACTTCTAATGTTCAATCAGAGTTGGCAATGATAGAAGAAGTCAAAGAGGAAAGGTTCGAGGGCCCAGGATCCCCAGAAATTAAAGGTAACGCACTTATGTTTTGTCAACCTCGTTACCAGGGTCTCTCTTCTCTACCTCCCTTATCGTTAGGGTCAACCAAGGAACCCACGACCCGGAGCCTACAGCTCCTTTGTGTTCGAATCAAGGCGTTTTTCACAGACTGATCTACTTTTAAATTGAATTTCCCGCGAATGAGACTCCCACAGGAGCCCGATGAACAATTACAAGAAACTAACCTTACGTCATAGGAGAACCGAACCGGAACTGCTTTTTTTTTTTTTTTCGGAAAAGGCACTCTTAAAATAAATCGGTCTGTAAAAATTCCGTGACATAGGCCCAGTATGGGAGTTGTAGGCTCCGGATCATGGGTTTCCTGGTCAACCTAACCCTTATGGATCCTGTCCTCAACGACACTGAATTGAGGCAGAGGAGAGAGACCCTGGAAACGAGGTTGATATTTTGCCTCTTGGAGCTTAATCGATGTCTAAGCCTTTAAAATCCGCTCCAGTAATCGAGAGGAGGGGTTTTTAGTTTTGTAACGTCAAAAGTTAATGTTAGCTTTAACAGTTTCAGAGGACGTCTCCACTGAACTTCAGCTGTCGTCTGAAAACGAGTCCAGCGAGGACGAAGCTAAAGAAATTCAAAAACCAAAGAAGACAGGAAAAGTAACAACGTCAGCAGAGGGTGAGTCCAAGAAACTCCCTGGGAAATCATCAAGAAAGGGCAAGAGTAAAAAGGCCGCTAAACTAAAACAGAAGGGAAAAGAGGACCAGAGTGAAAAAGGTGTGGAAAAAGATAACGAGGAAGATAAAGAAGAAAAAACTATAGATATGGACAAAGACGAAGATAAAGGCAAAGCAAAAAAACCCAAAAAAAAGGAAGGAAAAGGAGCCGGTTACAAGCCCAAAAGAGTGCTAGTGGGTGAATGTAGGGAGGAGAAGGCGCCTTACGTAAAAGTCAGAGAGGCACGGATGGTAACCCTAGCAAATAAAGTAAGTGTTTGCTATCTTACATGATATTAAGCTGTCAGTAAAACGCTCTATAATCGTGCGAAATGTTTGACCAAAAAATGTGCTAAATTTCTCTCTCTCAATAAAAGGGAACGCAGACAAGTCATTATGATCACCTGGCTGAAAGTACCACTAGGAGGAATGCCACTGAATGGCAGCCGCTGGGAAGGAGAAAACCACTGGCTGAAACTATCATGGCAGGAGTCACACCAAGTGAAATGCAGGAGGAAACAAGAGCTGCTTCGTTATTTATAAAGGAACAGGTGAGAAAATCAGACGTCAGTCATGAGGCAGCTTAAGGTGATTCCTCAGAAAAAAAAAGTTGTTGAACGATTTTCTTGAAACTTTTCCTGAATGTTCCCTACTAATATCTGTTTTGAGAACTACAATAAAAAAGATAAGTCACCGCGCTTGCTTAAGAGATATAATGGGCCAATCTTACCCCATTGATGCCTGTACTGATACTAAACACGCACGCGTTATTTCATCGGCTCAGCGTACATTTTGCGGTAGCTAAAGGAGAGGGTTTTTAAAGTAACACTTGAAAAAACACCTGATAGGTAGAAAGTCTAGAGCATGTGGAACACAGTCTTATATAGTTTATGTAAAAATCACTCAATTTAAAACGACGTCGACTCAAAACGTTTCTCGAATCGTTGTTTTCAAGATCATAATTTACAACCCTTGGTAAGGGGCGCTGTGTACGTTTTTAGCTATATCTTTTTTTCCCTCCGATAATTTTTTTTAATTATTTTTTATTTATTTAAAGGGGATAATTTGTACACCAAAATTATGCAATAAAAAATATAGGTCACCGTGCTCGTTTAAGAGTAAAACACCATCATACCTGTCTATCTCGATTATCGTAGATCGAAACAACACCATTCGCCATGTTCTCGGAGTGCGCGCGCTTATTCGCAAAGAGTTATGGGTCATTCACAACTCCTCATTCATTTCAAAATGATCGCTCTTCCATTGTTGATCTTTTAAACAGGCAGACAGGTTATGCGATGAAATATCCAGTTTTGTGGAATGTGGATACAGTCTCATCGAACAGGGAGGTAAAATTTACTGTTTGAGTTCTTTATTTGAGTTGCTATGTGCAATCCATCTTAAACACCTGGCCCCGGTTTTTCAAAAGGTGGATAGCGGTACCCACTGGATAAATCACTAACCACTGGATAACTCAATTGGTTTTGATAGTGTTCATCCGCTGGATAGTGATTTATCCGGTGGATAGCGCTATCCACCTTTTGAACAACCGAGGCCAGTTCTGAAATCCTATTCCTGGCCCAGTTGTTAGCTCCATATAACTCTGTTAAGAAACTGTCACTTTGACAGGCGTAGTCGTGGAGAGAGTTTATTGTAGTGCACATCAGTTTTCAATTGATAACTGCTCGTCACCCAATTCAGTTTCAGTTATGTATTTCATATTCACTGTTGTGGAGGCTAATTCAAACATGTGCGTTTCTGTTACACGGGCAGCTTGCTTCTTGAATGACTCGAGAACTGTTAGAGCCGTAAAAGGCCAGATACGATTTTTCAACACTTTTCAAGAGAAGAGAACTGAAAAATACATTATCGTTTTATGCCCTGAAGCGTCGCCATTTTGAAAATACAAAGGAAATACTAGAGCTAGAATTACTTAAAACCCAAAAAAAAGGCTAAAAAACTCAGTTGCCTAAGTTTCGAGAGCTTACTCGCCGCACCGTAGCTTTCAGCAAAGCCATTCATGCCAGATAGGCTAACAGGCAAAAAACAGACCGTAACAGTCTTTTGGGTCTTATTAGTAAGGAGATCACTAAACACCAGACTTTGAACTCAGTATTTAAACAACAAATGCTACCTATATGACGCTGTTTCGCCCTGAAGGCGTTTCCCGGCCATAAACGAGTACAATCGTCTGGTGTAAGACAGAATAAAATTCATCAACTGGCCCTCTTAAAAAGAAGAGTCAATTAATGATTAATAATGAACTATTGATTATTTTCCTCTCACAGCAAAAACAACGCGAATGATGATTGACACTCACCTGGGTCAAAATGCAGCGGAAATGCTAGAAAACGATGATCCTGCCTTACAGGTACATTCACTGCTCATCATCCGGTGATGCAACAGAACTTCATTATTTCGCTGGAATGCAACCACGATGGCTACCTTATAGCAGCTTCTTCAGGGCTTTTCCGTGACAGATATGAGCAGTGTGATATTATGTGTTTTAGTCAATCCCAATATGAGCACAATGTTTGTATTTTTTGTGGATACGGGCTTTAGTCCGTAATGCACTATGTCATCGAAACGCCGATCTTTGTCCGTAAGCCCGTCGTGACAGTCTGTGGTGGCAGGATATGTCCGCAAGGCGTGCGTGTTTTTAGTGCTTTGCAGCTTGAAATGCAGACTCGGCATTCGATCAAAAGCGCCAAAACACAAAAGGGTAGAAAGGAATCACAAATCGAAAGTTTTGACTACCTTTACGGTTTTGGGTTCTGCTGAAGCGTTTTCTTGTTGAAAATCTAAAGTTATCTCGTTCCTGCTTGGTAATGCATATAAACAACAACATAAATTTTGCAGAAAAATGTCGTCAGTAAACGACAGACCACCGCCGCAAACTTAACAGAGGAAGGGAAAGACATTTTCAGTTAGTTTATTTTAACACAAGTAGTCCCTCATCGAAACCAACTCGTGAAAAGAACATTGTCATCCTTGAACCGAAAACCCTCGCAGGCTAACCTCGCCAACGAGTGTCTTTTCTTCTCCCTTGAACTGGTGGCTGTTTCCTTCAGCCCAAACAAATAGTCTGGAAAACGAACGACACTGAATACTATCATTGCGATCTGTTCTCGGGTGTGATCCGAAGCCTTCTGTTCTCGACTTGCTCACTGCGACGCAATCACACAATAGTTGTGGTTACACTAGCCCTTTTACCCGTGGGTAAAAAGCGTTTGCCCACGGGCAGACGTTTTTGTGTGTAACCGCTTTCCCTAGACGGAAACTACCCTAGGGTTAGATCGAAAAGAACAAAAGAACTTCTCATGACAGTTCCTGAACTGAAAAGTACAGTTTATCTGCTCCCTGCTCTCTATTACTTCTGAAACTCGAATTCCAACTAATTACAGCTAGATGTGGTGATGCTCACCGGGGCTATGTGTTGACCTTGACAGCGACGGCAGGAAGCGTCACATGCGCCGATCTAGTTATGCACTGTCCACACCGAAGGGCAGAGCAAATAGCAAGAGCAAACAAAATTGATTATCCATATCAGCATTTTCGTGCAAAAAAAGACTGACAAGCACACGAGAGCTTTTTCCCACTTAAATAACGTAAGATCTTGCACTGGGACGGTTAAAGACCAAGAAATCCCTATTCAATTCAACAGTGTTTATTTTTGGTACTACTAACTATTTATTGGATCTTAACGTTTCTTCTAGCTGGAAATAGCAAAAGAAATTAAAGCTCTACAGTCTTGTAGTCACCGTAGGCAGAGTTTTTTTGCAAACAAAAGGCGTCGCTCATCTGTAGATCTGGAGCGGAGAGGAACGCGGAGACACTCAAAACTACCATTTTTTGATGGTCTTCGTAGAGAATCGCGGGCGGACAGTGTAACAGGACAGGAAAATACGAGAAAGGAGTTAGAAGCAGAGAGTGTTTCAAGCAATAAGGAATTGGAAGTAGGCAGCGTGACAGAGCAGAGTCAATCCCCTGATGGCAGCAAAAAAGAATCACAAGATCAACAAACCTCAGGGGAGGTGGACCAGTATTCGAAAGAGTCGGAGACAAGAGCCAGAAGTCGAGCCTTGTCAATATCTACTCAGGGGTCCTTTGATATCAACCAACCGGTTTTCGACTCAACTTTCGTAAATAACAGCCCATGGAGCACACTTCAGAATTTTGCCGATTCTCTCACTTCTTACACTGGTGCAGCCTGCTCTCATGTTGTGAACTCGGTCAGACTTGTCGTTGAAGGATCCGGGATGATACCTACAGAGGAACAAGTCAAGGAGCAGGTTAAAATCACAGCTCAGCATGCTATCGACAGTGAGTCTGCATGATATAGTACATGCATATCTTTATTTCATTTTCAGAGATTTCAAAACCGTGGGTGGAAGCGGAATAATTCGATCTCAGTAATTCATTATTCCAAGGCCATTTTACCGAGTTATTTATTATTCGCTATTGAAATTTTGTTCGACATGCATTTTCCGTATTCGTTTTTCTTTAGGGAAACCGTAAAATTCTTTATACCGAATGTTCGAACGCTAAATATTCCTTATTTAATTTCTTTTTCAAGCCTTAGTTCATTATTCCGCTTCTACCTCCGCTCGTACCCCATAAATCTTGAAATGCACCCGCGTTCATATGAGCCTTCGTCAACTGAGCCCCTTCCTGAAATTTGACTGTAAACACAGCAGTGTAGAGAGATAACAGCCCAAACAATTTCCTAGTTGACTTGACCGTCCTTCTCAAGTGCAAAGTCACGTCTTGCGTGTAAAAAAATCCATCAACATGAAAGATGAACCTTAACTTCCATCGCAAAACATTAATTCGCACTATATTAATATTGCTTTAAAAAAGAAGGGTAAAGGTTTCTAAAACGCGGCAAACGTTTCTGTTCTGTTTTGCAGCAATCCAGTCTACAGCTGAGATTTTGAATAATCAGTTACAAGCCGAGGTATATTTACCCAAAATAGACTGCTATTACTCAGTATTTAATCATGACGTTTTTAACGGTCTATCCATTTTGAGCATTTCTCGTATTGGCCCGGCTTCGTTCCCAAGGTGACTTGCAACTCAATAAAAAGGCTATTCCCATGCCGAGGAAAGTGAAGGTATAGTAACTGTACTAGGGGACTGGTCATTATTTACAGGTGGGAGAGGCTCGTGGAAAATGAGAAATGAGATGCTCAATTTGTTTCAGCCCCCACTTGATAGAGAAAACAAACTTTAGTGCCCCCCTCAATTAAAAACAATAATAACGAGTGTCCCAAAAACCAATAACGCCGTGACTTCCGCCCTAATTAAAATCGATGATGATGACGATGATGATGATGGAAATGATCATGGTGGTGGTGATGATTTGTAACACAGATAAAGAAAGTTTATAGTGTTAATGAAAGTTTTTGTAAAGTAAGTTTAATAGTTGAGGCCCTTCCAGCTGTATCAGCAGCTTACAATTTTTGCTGGCTATATATTTGAATAATTTCTTATAGCCTCGCCTTTTGGTCACGCATAAAAATTGGTGTTTTGTAATCTGAAAATACTCGCTCCGAATATTATAAATGTATACCTTTATAGCAATAATTAATAAGATTGTATTGTAAGTTGTGTAAGTAAGCATTGTACTGTAAGCCGTGTTTTAATAAAAATTTATAATAATAAAATTAAAAATTGGTGATTCCCCCAACCCCGCCCTGTGAAGGTGGGCTCACACACAAACGAGAAAAAAAAACAACACACACACACGTCCCTTCCCACAATTGCGCAACGCACAAGCATGAAACTTATAAACAAATATAAGTTAATGATTTTAATTTAAGAGAGGGAAAAAAAAAGAAAATTGTAGATCCTAATATTACCGAATAAAAGAAAACCTAAACTTGCTTAATATTACAGACTAATTAGGGAACATAAAACTAACCTTCCTTAAATAATTGTCTATTCCTTTACAAAACCTAACAATAATACTAAATGTACTAATTATTTTACTCTAATATTTACAGTCAAACAGTTCAGTCCTGTGCCAAACCAGCAGCAAAACCTTCAACAAGTTCTTTCCCACCTCGGCGCCTCCTTCTCTTCTGGCAATCAATTTCTCCTTTCACACTTTACTGCACCCGCGTCACTTTCTTCGAGCTTATCTCAAGCTTCTTTAATTCTTCGAAGGATTTTCCTCACTCGGCGCCACTGACAAAGGGTTTCAGTGTCATTGATTCTTCCGGCAGGTCTCGCTAATGGCTCTTGGCAGTGTTCTCCGTTCTTTTCCCTTTTGCCCTCAGGCTTTCGTTCTTCAACTCTTTGCTTTCCTGCACGTCAACAAACCTTGCGCCACTTCAACAACCAACACCCACGACTTTTTAAACTAATTTATTCAAATTACGACTAAACAATTTTTTTTTAGATGACTACATTACAACACTTAAAAGACGTTCTTTAACACTAAATCAGATAATACATAATACACCACGGAATCGTACATAAGTAGTTAACAAAAAGTTAACGAGTTTAACGTGGGAATCAATATTACCTCTGACAACATTGCAGCTTTTTGTGGAAGGGGACGGCTCACCATTTTCAATCTATTCCCCTCTCCCTTTGTCATTGCTTTGTCCACATTAATCAAAGTGACCTGCGTCTGTGCAGTCGAGTCCAGACAACTTTTTTGTCAAATCGAATATCCAGTGTTTGTGTTTTTTACTTGTAGGCTGGTGTTTACGAAAACTTTTTCGCGTTGTGGAGTGACATTAAAGAGGTAGGAAAACCGATTGACTTTCCACTTCGAAATGGAACAGTCTTAAAAGTGATCCATATCGTGTTTTATATGAAAAGAGATACTTAAAGTAACCGACAAAGAAAAAATCAGAGCAGGGTAGAGAAATAACCCTAATTACAAAACTTCAATTACTTACAATTCTAATCCATAGGATAATTGCTAATTGCTAGAAAATTTTAAAATTTCAAAGTCCTGAAAAGTTCCTTGAAAGAACTTAAGAATTTAAGACACTGAAGCTTGATGTATGAGTAAATTCTCTCTCTTCTCTGCTATAATTATGGTTCTTGTCATCATCTTGCAGAAAAAAGAAACAAGTCCTCGTATTCAAGAGTTTGACAAGACAGACGATCCTAAGAAGGCAAGTGACAGCGACGGTTTCTCTCAATGGCAAGATTTTCTTTACATTAATTCTTTCTTCGTTTATTCTTTTGATTTAATAATCAAGAAATAGTTTCCTTTTCTTTTCAGATTCTCACGAAGGTCGATGAAAGGTAGGTAGCAATCTAGCAACCCGATCAAAATTATTTGTTTACACAAACGTACAACTTCTTTGTGTTCATAATTTCACCTTAGATTCTTTTTTATTCTAGGGATTTTGGTTTTCATAATATAAAGGTAGGGTTTAATTAAATCAAAAAAAAGAAAATCGAAATCGAAAGTTGGGATGAGAGGCTATGGAAAATGAGTAAAATTGTCTTCTGGCGCTCTTCTTTTCCAAAGGAACGCCTTCAGTCTAGGTTTTTAAACAACTATTCAAAGTATATTTGATTGTTAAAAGCTTCTTTTATCGGCGAATGGCTAAAAAACGAATAACAAGCTATGTCATCAGACCTATTTCTTCATTCACGAGTTGAAGGGAAAGGAAAGGTAATACTAATTTGTGGATAAACAAATCAAATGTTAGTATCTATAGAGGATATAAATAGTAGAGTGCCCGAAGAAAAACTATATTAAATCCACAACCCACATATAGTTCTACATATAGAAAAGAAAAGGAAGGCAAAGGAAATTATTTCTTCACGACGACTGCCATGCGGTAGTGGAGCGGTTTTGTTATTTTTAACATTTGAGAGAGATAATTGTTTCTCTTTTCCTTAGGACGCTGCTTTACTCCCGCCCCTCGATACCCAAGGCATGGGAGCACGTGTGACCATTGCTCCTGCGACTGCTCAACTATCTCAGAAGGGAATGATGATTATACAAGGTGCTGGGAATAAGCCGACTGAAGTCATCCCACCACCACCACCCTCCTACGGCAAAATGAAGAAACGAGGAAAACTGGCGAATCATTCAAGGCGACAAATGTTACATAAGCAAAAGGCTGTGATGGATAAGATGTTAAATGTTAATCACAGAATTGAAGACTTACACCACCTACTAAATGAAATGGGGGAACAAATGTCTTCAGGTGCAGGAGACGCGGGTGTAAGGCACGTGAAAGGCTACTTTTCAGTTTATTTTCACCGGTGACGACTCCACAGCTGTCTGTGGACCGTCTGCGCGGGAAAAATAAAACTACCTTTTCACTGATCACTCCAAACTCTAATTGGAAAACTTTATTTATTTTTTCTTGCCGGTGTAGCGGTCTTTCAACAAAGCTTAAAAGGCCCAAAACTTCACCTAACGTATCAACAATCAAGGCACGACTTCAAAACTGTATTGTGAAATATCTATTTATTGCGAATTGAGATACAAGACCAAATTCGATGATGTGTCAGCGTCTGAACATCAGCTTATCACACATGAGCTACTGTATCAAGAGACGTACTTGTGCCAAATTTTCTCCAAAAAATAGTCCTCCTACAGGTTGCTTTGGAGTAAGAGGTGTTTCTGATTAGATAATCAGTTGTGGTTACTGATACAGGTTTTGTCTTACTGACTCTGTGTTAGGAAATCATTAAATAGTTTTTAATTTCCAGTCATTTACATTTACGTATAAAAAAATTGTGATAAAATATTCCTTAAAAACATTTTACGATTAAAAAGTTTTTTTCTTGTTTTTTAAGATATATTTTATCGTACTTTTTTATAGTTAATGCTTTTCTAACTCACTTCTTTTATTTACATTTATTTTTTCTAGATATTTACTCCATTTGTTTTATTTACATTAAGCTTAAACATCAGCCAAGCAACCAAGCAGACTCGCCCTTCTTATCAAGGCATTCCACTGACAATGTCACAGGATTTCTACCTTCCTCTGATGGCACGGTCAGTAGGGCTTCCAGCCATACCCCAGGGATTGCAAATACAAGGCACTTTTGATCACCAACCAACAAGGACAGAAGATGCAAAGAAAAAAGTTGGCCCTGCAGAACCAGCTAAGGAGAGAGCAAATGAACAAGAAACTCCACAGTTACCGGTGAGATGTAAAAGCAGACTCTGTCATGCTGTTTTCGCGTTGCAACATGCAATAGACCATTTTACAGTTGTAGCTGCAGGTGACCCTGCTTTGATACAAACCTTTGGGCTTTTTTAATCTTAATGTAGACTTATTAGAATTACAATAAGACAATTTACATGATAAAAGAAGTGAGGTCTGCATGGAAGCAAGGTCACCAGCAGCCTCACAGCCATTCATAGGCCAGGTCACTGAGCAAACAACTGTAAAATGGCCTACTCTAAATGATGTCATCAAACTGACTTTTGAACCCTCCCCCCCCCCCCCACCCCACCCCAAAAAAAAAAAAAAAAAAAAAAAAGATATATATATATATATATATATATATGATGTACCTGCACAGGAAAAGTTATTCTTTGTCTTTGGTTATTTGAGAAAAGGGTGGAACTGGATTGAAAAATAATAAAAATCAGCCATTAATGTGCTATTGAAGTTTGGCCAAATATTTTTCTTTTCCTGTAGAAATTCACTTTTCACATTCCTATATTTGCAAAACATAGCATAAGACTTTTGGGGAATGTTTTAAGTTTTTTAAAAATTCCTTTCTTGACAGAAAACAACAGCAACTGAATTAAATAAAAATGCAGTTTAACCTGATCAGCTACTCTCATACATGTACAGATTTTATCCTTAAAAGCATGGGGTTTTTTTCAACAAAATGTTCAGAGAGTACTACGGTAGTCTAAATTTTTGTTGTTCTCTTGCAGGGTATGAACGTGGCCAATGCACTATGGCAACGAAAAAATTCAGTTGCAAAGTTCTCTTCACAAAACGTTATACGGAAATCCTTTTCAGAACATGAAGCAAAGTTTCCACTTCTGAACATAAGTCATATCTTAAAAGTTCGACAGTGAGAATGTAAAGCTCAAGATTTAGCTTCACAGTCATTCACAACGTGGGGAAGCTAAAAGGGTTAAACAGTTGTTCTTACCTGTCATAAGAAATTTCTGCATATCTTCTTGAAATCACTATCCATGAATAATTTCAAATGCATTGTCACAAAATCAACACATACATGCAAATGCAGATAAGGCGATATTCAACCTGCAGCATCTTGAAAGGCCTTAGTGATTCCAAAAGGTTTTCAATCTGGCTTCAATGAAATCAGCCTCCTCAGGAATGGACTCAGAAGTAGTGTCACTGAGACAAAATATTATCAAGCTTCCACTCTCATTGTTATAACTGAAAATGCTTGCATCTTATCTCATAGGGTTGAATATAACTCAACTTTGACCATTCAGTATGTTATTGATGCCAGTTCAAAAGTATCATCTGGGGAAACTAAAGAATTCAATAGAGGGAACATGTTGGTTTTCTTTATATTAATCTCAGTAAAAACTTGATATTACCATTCTATGAAACATAGTGTCCTCTTGTTTTTATCACCTGCCTTGGGAAAATCATCAAAGAAATAAAAGAATGTCACCTTTAATTACAATTAATCGTTAATTGTATCAGATCTTCTTAAGGACTTTTGCATTAGTTTTATCACATAAAAATCAGTCACTAAAGTAAAGAAATCTGTACTCCAGCATTCTTTTTGTGCCATCTAAATTCAAGAAGAAGCTATTGTTTTGAATACAGGGACTGAAGGCAGAAGTGGTTCTGTCTTACTGATTCATGTCAAGTCAAGTCAGTTTTTATTTTAACTCACACAATTATCATTATCATTTGTTGGATTTTTCCTCCCATTTTCTTTGGCTGAGAGCCCACCACGTGACCTGCAAATAACTGTCTACAAATAAGTGTTTTGCCGAAAATAATATTCTGCTCATGCGTAATTGAAACCACGCTCTTCTGTGAAAATGGCAGTTCGCTTTCCTGAGCTTTCACAAAGAGATTTAATTGTTGGGAATTGTGAAAAATAAAGTTAACTCAGTCATCGAAAGATAAAATAATTATTGAACTCAGTTATTGCAAAATATCGTGATTTTTCAGTGTGTCGCAGATCAATATTATTATTATTTGCCTCAGCCTTCGGCTTCAGGAAATAACTGATCCCCTCGCCACTGATAAATCATGATATTTTGCTCAACCTCGTCCAATAATTAATTATTTGCAGAAAATTGATATTAAGGAAATTGCAAGATCTAAAAACAACGTTATCACAGATAACTAAAATAAAACAATTGTGCGCAAGTTTGGGACACCTAAATAGTTAGTTTCTTGTCTTCTTGTTCTTCTGTTCTGTTCAAGTGCAACTTACACTATGCACCAAAACCAGGTGATCTGGTGATGTCATTCAGAGAACTTAAAAGAAAATTTTTATCACAATGCCACATATGCACACGAGTATCTATTTTTTCTGATTTCAACATGTCAGAAAGTTCCCTGCTAGCAGAGATGTCTTTTCTTTTGCGTTCGCTTGGCTGACGTGTACGCGTACATGCAAGTTGCAAGTTCTGAAACGTTCTAAACATTTCATCCCTACTCATGCTAAGAAGAGGCTGTATCTGGCTTACTTTCTCCCACATTTAACCTACTGTTCCACAGTCTGGTTCCACTGTGGCAAGCGAAATGCTGATATAATTGAGAAATTTAATGAATCTATTCTTCGTTTCGTTTTTAATGATTTTAATAATTTGTATGAAAAATTATTCCAAGAAATTAATCAGCCTAGTCTGAGAGCACGCCGAATAAATGATACGCTCATACTAGTTTTTTTAGCATTAAATAATGCTGCACCTAGTTATATCTCTGATCTTTTTACCGAGCGCCAAACCAGCATCAGTTTACGAGGCAAACACAGACTAGTTATTCCACATGTAAATACAACAAATTATGGTCTTCATTCATTTCGATATCATGCCAGCAAACTATGGAACTTATTGCTGGATAATGTCTGTGTCCACTTCTCTTGCTGCCTTCAAAAATGCACTACAAACTGTCCATCTGGAAAATGAATGCTCTTCTTTTTGTTACCAATATTAAATTCTTAAATTACCTGTGCATAATATTGAGGATACCTAAACGTCAAGCTAGGATCCGAGCTAGGATCTGAGCCAGGATTCCAGCCAGGATTCGAGCTAAGATGACCTTTATCCGCTATTTATTCTAGAATCTCTTGGTTAGGTTAGGTCTTTTAGGTTGGTTCTAGTCTAGTTAGGGTTAGGTTAGGTCTCAGTTAGGTTAGGTTAGGTTAGGTTAGGTCTCGGTTAGGTCTCGAATCCTGGCTCGGATGCTAGCTTGGATCCTGGCTCGAATCCTGGCTCGGGTCCTGGCTTTATTCTTAGTTTATCTCCATAATATTTAATATTTATTTTTAATTATTTATCTATTTATTTCACCTATTGATTGCTTTAATTATGTTATAGATTTATTTTCTTCGGAGATATTGGCAATTTTGCTATCAACAAATTCGAAGTTAAATAAAGTCTTTGATTGATTGATTGATAGTTACACGTCAGTCCAGTGAACGCAAAAGAAAAGTCATCTCTGCTAGCAGGGAATTCGGGAAGAGTTCCACGTGGAGTACCTCTAGGTTGACATGAACTCGGATTTACTAGATCGTACACCCCCTGATACAACACAGTAGACATGGGAGACAAAGCTATCAGCCTCAGTTGACAGTCAAAGAGCTCAGAAATCAAGTGTAACGCAATCATGGTTTGTGCAACTCATATCTCGCGTTTAATCATTGCTCTGAAGATTCACAAGACAAAAAGGCTTCACAAGAAACTCAACACACGCACACTAACATTGACACAACGGACATGATCACTGTTACGTTGAAATAACATTTAAAACACTACGACAATCAGTATTGAACAAAGACGACCGAAAAAGACACGACACAACAGGCATTTTCATCGCTAGTCGGTAACTCTTCTTCGTCATGATGCTTCCATCGAAACACTCAGATTTGACTAAGAATTGCATTCCTCGACCTGTTAAAACAACAAAAAGACAGTTTAACAAAAAGCTGGCGATATCGAACGATGTTGCAGTTGCAAAGCAGAACTTACTGCCACGTTGGCTGTCTCATTATTACTCGGTTCAGTTCCTCCGCGGGAATAAAACTAAAAGCCCCTAGGGCCCGGCGGGAAACAGTTAATTTTGGACTCGCGTCGATGCGTTTAAATAATAATTAAAGAGCCGCATTGAACTATGTGGGAACCCAGGGAAGATTGATGAGCCTATCAGTTACATGTAATTTCAGGTCTGGACGTAAATATAGTAATCGGGGGATATCTTTTTGGTCTACCTTGTTCATTCAAAAATAATAATTTCAGAAAATTAGTTGTTGTAGAGGACCTCAGGTTTGAACTCCGAATGAAAAGAAAACCGGGATCCTACATTTTCAAACCTTAATTCAGGTGATCACGTCATCAAGCGGTATTGTTCAGCTGTTGTTGTTCAAAAGTAATGACCAAATGTTCTGGTCTTCCCTCCAGCACAAAAGTAGCTATTATGGGACGAATGCATATAAACCCGAGATTGGTCCTCCCTGAAAGCACCTATTTCTTCCCCAAACGTAAAGCAGATTGTTGCGTTGAGAAAACAAAATCGAGTAACTACCGAACTCAATACCAATATCGAGAATATTATATTTGTCACGCTAACGGTGTTAAAAATAATCGCTATTTACGACATGCCTACAAATTGTCTCGGGCGTAACACACCCTTAATCATTACAAACATATTTGTATTTTGTTTGGAAAGGTCAGAGGAAATTAGGCCTGACAGAATACATGTAGTAACTTGAAGATTGAGAGCAACCTCAATGAACTCAAATTTAAATAGCATATCATTTATTGTTTGCTTTTGCAATGGCAGGTTCTTTCTTGAGCTAATACTTCGCATAGTTTGTGGTTTTGGCCACTTGTTCGTGACTTCGCTTTGTTAGTTTGCCAATAATCCAGTTTATGCCCCTGTAAACTTTTTGCATTTCAGAGTATTCATGGTTTGGCATTAACTTTGTGTTCAAAGCCATCAGTGGATAGTTTTACAGTGTATTTATATTTCTACGGCTGGATTTACAAAGGTATATGGAATTAAGCATTACTACTCGTAAAAAAGTCAAATGTGTAACTGAATTCTTGTAAGTAGATACACATGATAAACTGGTGTTGTAAGTAAAATGAACACAATCAAGAATTGTCACGCATGCGTTAAAAGAAAAGAGACTGATCCAGTCAACATTGCTCAGTTGTTTGTTATATTCTGTCTTAGGATTAGACTGTAACGATATAATCTTTATTCTATGTAACCATTTAATAAAGAGGAAAATAATGCGGATTTAACAATCTGTCTAATACAGAACTGCCAACTCATAAGAACCGCCGACAGACATTCAATCACGCAGCGTGTGAAATACTTAAGCGTTTTCATGCGTGACTCGTTTTCAATTAAACGCATTATATTTTTTGGAGCGTGACTCATAGTTTCTTTATGTATGCAAATTCCTTATAAACAATATTCGTAGATTGGCTGCGTGATTGTTGTAAGGCGGTCAATCTTGCTTTTCTCAGGAGACCAACCCAAGTAGATTGCTACAATAGCGTCGCAGAAAGCCGTGTCGAAGACTGAAACATCGTTTATCTGATATTGCTTGCTCGCACGAGAAACGCAGAAGAAAATATGATCGATCACCGTACGTACTCTAAGCAGGTACGCTAACAAGCTCAATTAAGGTTACATTTTACTGAGGATTTATTCGCTTGTTGTCATTTACATTCTTCTTTTACTGAAAGCGATAATAATTAGCATAGCGTAAGCCAGTTGTCTGGATTATTGCCACATTGCTCGTGTTTTTCTTTTAAATGAACTGACGTTAAGAGAATTACCGAAGTTAACCGTATACAAGAGAATCATGCGTTTGTAACTGGTTCTCGTAAAGTCCATGAATTTTATTACATCCTCTTGCGTTCTAAGCAATTAATCGTTTGCGTACCTTCCACAAATCGATCAAAACATCGAACGGTCGATCAATCCCTCGAACGGTTCCGTGAAATAGATCATCGTCGGTGCCATAAGCTTTCTTCACTAGTGCCTGTCAGCTGAATCAGTTGTCGCCCGTGTACGTACATAACCGTGGAATGCAAGCTATTTATCATAAAACAATTCACGATCTTTTTTGTGTTGTCTGTTTTTGACAGTGACCATTTGTCCGGCTAACGTGCAATCAATCTTCATCATTTTCAACATGTCGGATGTAAGCAGTGAAGCATCAAAAGACGATCGCAGCGATGATTCTCTATCAAGCGACGGTGAAGATGAATTTTACGACATTGAAGTGAAAAAAGATGTAACGGATAATGTTTCAACGACGTCTGAGTCATCTACTTCGGAAGAAACAGTAAAAGTTAAGGTCGAGGAGTATTCGGCGAACGAAGATTTCAGGGAACGCTTTTTCGAAGCGCAGGAAAGACTGGGCGAGCTTGAAGCGGAGCTGAAAAACACGAGGGAAAGGCTGCGGAACCTGGAGAATGCTTGCGAAAATACGGAAGAGAAAATCGGCGTGCTAAAGAATGCAGCATTTTCCTATCACCGGTCATTTTCAGAACATGAGATAACTTTCAAGACTGTTATTGAAGAAAACAGGGAATTGAAAATTACCATCGAAAAGCTTCAGGCCTTGATCCGCAAGAATAAACAGGAAAGAGAGAAATCTGACGAAATAAAAAGAACTATAAATGAACATCTTAAGGATCAACTTGATGCAGCAACGAAAGAAAACGAAGAATTGGAAAGGGAGCTTGATGAACTGAAAAGCAAGAATTCCAAAGATTTGCGTGACATAGTGGGTCCACATGATGACAAGAAAAAAAGCAAATATTGTGGCACAGATGGAACTCGAGGAGGTAGTGATCTGGTGCAGGAGCTGGAGTCTTTGAAACTTAGGTTCGATGCTATCGAGTCGGAAAAAAACCAGCTGCAGAAAGAGAAAGAAGAGCTACGCGACGAAGTCGATGATCTTGAGAAGAGGCTGAAGGACTTTCAGCAAAAACTTTCAGCTGATGATGAAATCATCGAGGAAATGAAGCAGCAGATTCTTGAATACCATTCTCAGATTGCTGAAACGGAAAACAACTGCGATAGCAGTCGCAGCAAAAACATCGAGCTGGAGAAGGAAATATCCGTTTTGCGCGGTCTAATGGCGGAGTTGGAAAGCAAGCTGACAGACGAGAAAGAAAGAAGAGAAGATCTGATTTATGAAGGAACCCAGCGGCTTGAAATACAAAACAAAAAGATTTCGCAGCTGGAGATGAATCTCAGAGATGTCTGCAAAGAAAAAGAGCTGTTAAATCTGCAATTCGTGGACAGCAAGAACAAAGCCGAGATGGACATGAAACAGTGGACCAAGCAATTAAACGAGTCTCATGTGCGTGCGGAGCTTTTTAGGAAGGAGGTTTCTGATAAGGAGAAAAAACTTGCCACACTGAGGACGGAAAATGATGAACTCAGAGGCTTAAAAGACGATGTTGCTTCGCTTCAAAGACAACTTCAAGATGCGCATGACCGGGAATTGGCGCGATTTGCCGAAGAGTCATCTGGAGACGAGACTGATGGAGACAAAGATGACGAACTGAAGCGGTTGAAGCAAGATAACGAGGAGCTTAATCAAGAAGTGGAACAGTTAAGAGACGATGTGATTTCTTTGCAAAGTGAGCTCGCTGAATTTGTCCAAGAGAAAGAGCGGAGGAGCCCTAAAGGAATGGACCCGGAAATAGTTGTGGTCGAGCGTTTTGAGGTTCAGAGTTCGGCTCCGCTGGCCCGGATTGAGAGCGATTTGAGCGACTACGATGATGTTAACGAGGAGCGCGTTGTAGCTGTTAGTGAAACGCCCAACCTTGTTCCTCCAGAGGAAACAACAACATCTTGGTCCAGTGATGACTTCGCCAAGTCACAGATACAAGAATTAGAGGAGCTTTTAGAGAAAACTAAAGCGGAGAAACAAAAACTGGAAGATTGTCTCGAAGAATCTGAAGATAAAGCTAAGAAAACCGCAGATGAACTTTCCAAGACGATCGATAATTTGACTGAAAAATGTGAAGTTATGAGTCAAGAGCTTTTAGAGAAAGAAACGATCATTAACAGATTAAGAAAAGATGAAGCACAAGACAAAAAGAACATCCGTGACCTGGAACAGAAAAGGCTACGAGACCAAGAGTATGTCGAGAGAGAACTGGAGAAAGCTCGGCAAGAACTCCACGACCTGAAATCTCACGCTGCTGCTAAAGAAGACTACAAAGAGAAATACCATGAGCTTAAGGCGGAATACGACAAGACAGTGGAGGACAAGGAGAAACTGGAGGGCGAAAAGGAAGAAGTTGCCAAAGAGCGAGCGAAGCTTCAAGATCAACTGGAAGACCTTAATAAAATGTTAGAAAAAGGGAAACAAATGTACGCTGAAGTATGTGATGAGAACGACGACATTATGAAAGCTAAGAATAAAATGGAAGATGAGGTGAAGTTTCTCAGCGAAGAACTGAAGGAAGAAGAGGAGTTGCACTCCAGCGAGAAAGGGAAACTGGACAAGGAAATCAAAGATCTCAAAGAGAAGATAGGACGGCTTGAGGAGGAGATATCTGAGTTGAAAAAGAAACTAAGGCGACAAGAGGATGAAGAAAACTGGAGGAAGAAACATGACATCCTACAACGAGACATAAATTCGCTACAGGGCGACAAAAAACGCTTAGAACGAAGCGTGGAGAAAATAGAAGACGAACATGAAGACACGAAATCTAAGTACAGCAAGGCCCGACGCGAGCTCAGCGATGCACGCACAGAGCTTGGGACCTTACGCCGTCAGGTTTCTGAGCTCAAGCTTACCAAAGATACCGCAGATGTCGACAAGGAACTTAGGAAAACGAAGGACACTTTAAAGGAAAAGGAGGAAGAATGTAGGCGTTACGTTGGACAACTGGAAGATCTTGAAAAGGAGATGGCGACAGTAAAGGTGGCATTGAAGAATAAAGAAGAGGCGTGTGAGCGCTATCTTCAAGAACTTGAGAAAATGAAGGAATCTTTGACTCAGCAAAAGGCAGATGATGGCTGGCAAGAAAAGTTCGAATCCCTGAAGCTCAAGCTCGATGAGGTGGAAGGCGAGAAGAATTCCCTTCAGAAGGAAAAGAATAATCTGCAGAGCGAACTAAGAAAAGATTCAGAAAAGCTCGCCGAGGTAGAAATAAAACTAAGCCAGGCCAATATGGAAAAGGAGGGCTTGAGTAAAGACTTCCACAAGTCTCACACGAGAATAACACATCTGGAGATAGAGCTGCAAAAAGCTTCTAAACAAAAACAGCAAGCTGAAGAACAAGCCAAATGGATCAAGAAGGAGCTACTAACTAGAGAGGAGACAATAAGCAGACTGGGAAAAGAACTGAGTGACAAGAACAAGATCATTGCAAGCATGGACGACAACGTGGACAAAGACAACGAGATACTTATGCTGGAGAGGTTTGTATTTATCATCGTACATGTACATGATCTTGACACTACAAAGCTAATGAAAACTCACTCTTTGATGTGACCGTTCTTGAAAAAAATAACAATTAAGCCATGTAACACAGCTTATCATTGGAAGCATTTGGCCTAGAGCCCATCACGTGACGTGAAACCTTTATCTTCAATGAACGTGTCCAGTGTATTATTCACATGTCTGGTTAATCGCAGAATGACAATCGGTATATTCGGAGTTAGGCAAGGCTGTGTTTTCGATTGCAGTGTTTGGTGGGATCAATTATAAATATTATTTTTTGCTTTACCATTAGGGAGATACAACTTCTACAAAGTAGGATTCCTGCCTCAGAGAAGGACGAGTCCGTACTTCATAATCAGATCCATCTATTGGAAACTAACGTGAAAGAAGTTAAAGAGCAGCTAGACGGAAAAACTGCTCAACTGGAAGAATGTGAAAAGAAAAATGAAAAACTCGGCGTTCGCGTTGTTGAGTTGTCCAAAGAGATACAATCTCTTTATCGACGCTACGAAGAAAGTTGTGTGCATCTTGCTGAACTGCAGGCTGGTCGTCCCGTTGTACTAGCTAAGGCAGAGACCACTTCTCTTACAATAGACGTCGAAGGGAAACCAGAAGTAGAGCTCGGTGTTTTCGTGCAAGAGCGTGTTCGAAGCTTACCTCGGGTTGTTACTCCGGGTCATGGCCGCAGTGTCTCAGAGCTTGAAATTCCCGTCAGCCAGTTACCAGGAACTGTCGTCATTGGTGAGCCGGTGTCGCTAACTGTGGACTACAGCGCGCGTGGGAGTCCGGTGGTGAGTCATCCATCCGAGGTGACGGCATCTGAACCAGAAGACAATGATGAAGTAAGTTGGTCTCAAGATAGTGAAGATGAGAGAGATATACCGCCGGTAGTTTTCACAGCACAAGAGGTATACAGTGCTCCGCCACCTCCTACTTATTCACCCTCAGCACCCAATCCTGAGCGGATCCTTATCAGTGCACAAGCTCTACCCGAGCCTCAGAGGCCAAAAAGTATCGACGCAGAGCGCTTTCCTTTTCTTAAGGGCTCTGATGTGAAGCTGAATGCAGGTGCCTTCCAACCAGTGCCAAGCAGAGCTTCAGACCAAATTGAGGACGAAGCGGACAACGAACGTTTGCCTCAAAGACGATTTAGAGCGATTAGTCGGGAGGAGCTGTTTAGGCTGGATGGTCTTTTGCATGCGCACGCACATCATCAAGATCCACCTGAAAATGGGGTAGATAATGTGACCAAAGGGTACCCTGAGGATGAGCTATTCGTTGGGAAGGAAGATTATCCCAAGGAGTTCTATGACCAACAGCGTGAAGACTGGCCCAAACCGCCATCTTACCAGTTGGAGGGAACTGAAGAACCTCCCATTCCACCCACCGAAGATGCTTATACCAATGAAAGTGCCCCTGACAAGGAATTTGCTGATGAATATGACAGATACCCAGACCCGTACGAGAAACCCCCTAGAAAACCCGAAAGTACCTACACTAGAAAAATTATAGGGGTTTACAATGACGACGGGAATCTGATTGGTTACCAGGAGGTCTACGAGGAAAAAGCAGATGATTACATGGACGAAATAAACGGGGGAGTACTGCCTTACCCTGATCCTTATGGATACGAGGGGATACCAAAACCGCCCAAAATTGAACAATATCCTTCGGAGAATTTACCGTACACCAACGACACAAGAGAACTTTTAGAAGGCGACTTCGAGTACGTATACGGCAGAAACGGCAACACGAGTAAAGAGCAATGGTACAGCGATGAGCCAGACGAAAGAGGATTCGTACAAACAAAGTATAACAGAGAGAACGATGCAACTTATAGACATGCTTATTCGGACCCATATGGTCATCTAAACGGAGATAACTATGGGCGCAACCATCCATCTGAAGTAGCTCGTCAGTATGCTAGCGGGACATATCTGTAAGTGTAAATCACATAGGTTCTGAGATCTACAGTACTTTTCGTTGCGTGCGACATTCTGTTGTGTCTCTCAAACACATGTAAATTGGAACTGATTAACGCAATGTGACGGGGGACCGGCCGATCTAGAACGATCCATACAGTAACCTATCTTCACAGACTTTAATTGAAAAGTTGTAACCCATTTCTCAGCGAATCAATGATCGTGTAGCCAGCGTATGGCAACCGTTTATTAGGTCACGTCTCCTCAAGTCTTAAACTTGAGTCCTTTCTGTTCTCTGTCTTGCAGTAATAAGTTATGCAATTTGAAAAGAGGAAAGTCTCGTAGTTGTATTGTTTAAAGACTCGCTCTCAGTTCTTTTCTATCACAGTAATAGGAGGGAGTCAGTTATTCCCAGGCTGACCCACGTGGTCATCGACCAATTTTTCTACTTGAAACAAAAGGAATTATTTGCATAAGAATATTGTGAAGTTCCTGGAGGTTCAGTTGGGTACACCTACATGGTTGCCACCATATCTTTACCAAGGGACTCAAACTGATTCACCATAGGAAGGAGGGTATACTTGTATTTTTAAAGTCTAAGCATATTATGGTTTAAAAGAATTGATTTTAGAGCTCAAGAAAATATAGGATGCCTGAACATAAACTATACAAGGCTAGTAACTTTAAGAAAAAAATCCTGACTTGGGGACGCTTCCACAGCAGGGTATAGTTTTATAGGTCAATACGTGTTAGCCAATGAGACGATTCTTTGATGAAAAATATACATTTAGTGATGTAGCGAAAATTATTACAAATTGAAAAGGGAATAATCCTAATACGTCAAAACAATTATAGTTTGTATGCAATTTGTTAATCCCAGGTTTTAATGGTTTAAAATAATGAGACCGATCTTTTTGCGCTGTTTTGTCAATGTATCCGATCAGGCGCCCATAAAAAAGCTCCTGATAGAGCGAGTTTCAATCAAGTGTCGTAAAACCAAGACCAAGGTAATTACTTTGGCCAATCAAAAAGGAAGACCTTGAGACAACAATGACCAGAACCAGCGGTTTTCGTTAAAACAATGGTTTGCTGGGGGTGCTAAGTCTCGCGGGCTCAGAAAACCTGGTTGTGGTCATTGTTATTTAAGGTTTTTTAATCAAAAAGGACGGAGGCAATCCAGTAAACCAATCAAAACTGGAAGCAATTACACGTAGCCGACAAAAAGCGCAGGAAAATTTGCACGCGCAAGAAACGATTGGTTTTGGTTTCACTTCTGATTGGTTGTAAAAATGGCGCGAGAACTTTGAACCTATCACCGAGTGAAGTAATGCAAAACCAATGCAATTCGCTAATTACTTTCGACACTCAATTGAAAACCGCTCTTCAGCTAAAAACCACTTTTAAGAATTAAAAACTTTTAAAAAAAATTTAGCCCAACACGGACAACGTTTCCACGTTCCATTGTCATTATTAAATCAAGGATGTAGCAATAGGATTTATGATGACGGAAGACTAACAATTGTTTGCTGTTGCATTTTCGAAGCCGCAGCCGGAAAACTGATTTACTAAAGATCGACATCCGGGACACATGCGCCCGGCAATCAATAATTGTGAACTCTTCCTCGTGCCCAGAGTCCGCTTTTCGTTTGGTCAGCACCAAGAAGACGGCTCTGGCCACTTCACAAATCACGGACTTCCGGTTCGTCTACGCACGCTCAGAAATTTGAAACAACAGCGGTGGTCAACGGTAACAAAAATGGACCTTCACTACGACTGCTCATGAATTTGAAGTGGCCGGAGTCCGAGTTCTTGGTGCTGACCAAAAGAAAAGCGGACTCAATCTCGTCCCCAAAGCCCTCCACGTGACCAAAAGAAACGGAGCGCTCTGGGGACGAGAATTTTACGAGCTACAATTGCAGTAAACAAACAAACAAACAACTGGTGTTGCTGATCACCCTTTTTTTGCATTCTTACGGGCTGAATTGAGAACGAACTATTTACAATAAACGTATGTGAAAAGAAAACGATACATGACCAGCGCACAAAGTGACTGCTTCGCCTTCAATTTGCGAGCGCTAGCGTAGTTTCCCTTGTTATCGTATTTTATCGACTACCACCTATTGCGAATATTTGATGGTTTCAATTTATCAGATACTGCCGTTTTACGAAAAAAGGATGTAGTAACATTTAATTAAGAAAACGAAAACGAAATTTCACTTACGCGCCGGGTAATCAGGACTGCCTATCATTAAAATTTGCAAGCGGCGGTAATTTTCCTCAGAAAAGACAATCGGTTAAACTCACCTGAGCAATTACGCGTTACATCATATAATTGCTTTCTTTTTTGACAGAACCGTACATGCTGTCATTGTCATAATGCAAAATTAATTATGAGGTTAAACAATTGAGCACTGGGGCACTAGTGATATGTCGCTTTTCTACCACTGAAAAAGAAAACTGAAGCTTGTGGCATTTTGTGGGAGAAGATGCTTAACCCAAGTCTAACTGGTCCTTAATTTTGTTAGGAACAAACATTGGCTTTGCTCCAAAAATCGCAGATTTTGGATCAAGGAGAGCATTGTCGGTGGTTTTCACTGACGTTTCTTCTGAAGTTTTGAGAGAAGGTTCCATAGCTGCTAGAGCAGCTTTTAAATCTGGTTTGCCTAAACTAATTGTGTCGTCATTAGTCTTTACTTCCGGGAATGTGACGCCTGAAGCGCCCTCTTTACCACTAGAAGTCAAATTGACCCCTTGTGATTTATTGGCAGGCGGTTCAATCTTTTCATTTTCTGAAACAGACGTCGAAGATGACAGTGTTTTCCTGGCACCAATTGCCTCCGGATTTGAATTCTGCACTTTTCTTTTACTCCAGCCTACTGTATATCCCTCTTTGATTCGATATTTGATGAGCCAATCTTGTAAAGGTGCAAAGTATTCCATCATGGCGCCAGCTGTCATCGCCCGTTCACCTGTCAGGTGGTAAAGGGTCTGGGGCCATGGTCGACTTCGACCTGCGGCTAGCATTTCCCTTGTGGAATGAAATGAAGATAACTGTTAGTTTTACAGCCAGTAGGATCAGGAAAATCCACACATGAAAGCGAACAACGCCCATAGTGGGTATAGGCCACGTTATTTCCTCAGCTATTTTAACAGGTTTTAAGGTACGGTTCCCGCGAAAATTTCAGTTCCGGTCCGTATTATAGCTATTCTCAAAACCAAAGGGTCAATTGTAAACAAGACTTACAGCGAAACCGCTAGGCTCTCGTGCCAGTCTGATTTGGTGGGAAAATAAATACAAGAAAGAGCTCTATCTGTAAACACGTAGTAACGGAAAGAAAAAGAAATGGAATATAGATGCAATGAGGGACTTGAAGAGTTTAATTGTTGCCAGGACTCTCAATGTTGGGTAACCTGCAAAAAGTGCCATGACGTTTACCTGAATTTCAGCCCAGCCTCTTTGGATTTATAGATAGAACACTTATACAATGGGCCACTGTGTTTAGCTATGTTACAAAGTGCACGGTGAAACTGGAACTGTAAGATCAAGGAGACGAAATAACTGCAGGAAAAATTGAATAAAAACCAATAAGCATTGAAAATGTCATAATTAATGAGTGCCATACTAAACGTTACGTTGCGTACTTTCATTGCGACCCTTCTGAAACTGACCAAGCCGGCGCTCAATCAAAACAAAGTAGTCCCTAAAGATGACTCTCGAATGCTGCTCTTTAAACAGTTTTTCTCTTAAGTATAAGCCCTTCGACTTGATTAATGAGCTGAATTTCGTTACCTGATATAAGGATAATTTGCACCCACATGGAACTTGGCCCCGGGATCAAAGTCCTGCTCTGTCCTAGGAACGGGAGCCATGACACCTTGATAACGCATGCGCATCCTCCACCATTCTGAGTTGTAATTTGTCGGTGTTATACTTCCTGAGAACACTTTCCATCTCCACTGGTCAACCAGATATGTAAAGGGGAGGCTCGCCACCCGAAGTAGGGCTTGCTCCATTAAAAAATTGATGTCTGACTCTGCAAATCATCAGAAAGATAGTGCCACGTTCTAAATTGTTGCAATGTATATGCACTGCACTGTATATTCTTTGTGCTAACTTTCTTCAACGGACATCCACGTGAACGTGTGGCGATTTATAGTGTGACATGCCTGCGTTGCATTCACCATTCTTGTTTTCTAATTTCAAATTCAAGTGGCGTCGTGTATATACGCGAAGTCCGATACAACGTCAACAATCGAGCGTGCTACTTGCTCGAGTCGTAACGCAAAAGAAACTTGTCGCGATCGTATTTAGTGTGACTTACCTAGATTATCTTCAATCGTGTACAACAATCCCACTGATTTAAGATGTTTTGGATTTTCCACGGATAGTGCAATACTATCTCCTATTGCTTCATGGAAACCTGGATTGGCACCACTTCTATAAGCATAGGGTAGGTCCTTGTAGGCCAGATAATATTCACAGTGCCCCATCTCATGATGAATGGTGATAAGGTTTTCTTGATTCACAGCGGTGCACATCTTTATCCTATAAACGGCGTCAAGAGAGTGTAAAAGCAGTCTATCAACATTGTGAACTTCTGTGTGTTTAGAACGAGTTTCAATCGAGTGTCGTAAAGCCAAAACCAAAGTAATTACTTTGGCCAAGAGAAAATGAGGGGACAGAGACGGAGGCTCAGGGCGTTGGCCGGGATATGTCATGTCCACGAAAGTTATTTTTAGACGAGCGGAAGTCTTTGTTCTAGGGGAAGTCTGTCTTCCGAGACGTCCGCACGCAGTCTTGCCTCGCTCTTAGGTTCTTAGTGAAAAGAGAAAATGACGGCGCACGTGGAAGGCTGATGAATATTTATTTTCTTTCAAGCATCGGACCGAGGTAGGCCAGCATGCGGACGTCTCGGAAGACTTCCGCTGGTCTAAAAATAACTTTCGTGGACATGACATATCCCAAGGGCTGGACCGGGAGCCTCCCTCTCTGTCCCCTCATTTTCTCTTGCTTTGGCCAATCAAAAATGACAGAGACAATCTAGTAAACCAATCAAAACTCAACGTAATTACGCGTAGCCGACACAAAGCGCAGGAAAATGTGCACGCCCGAGCCACGATTGGTTTTAGTTTCACTTCTGATTGGTTGACAAAGTGGTGCGAGAACTTTGAACCAATCACTGAGTGAAGTAATGCAAAACCATTCCTGCGCATAGATGATGCATACCGGAGCGCCTAATGAATAACGCCTAAAGAGGTGGTCTTTCTATTAGAACAAATTGTTTGTAGTAATTTATGTAATTCTATGAATACCAATGTATTGTAATTTACTAGATATATAGAGCGGTTTTCAATTGAGTGTCGAAAGTAATTAGCGAATTACTTTGGTTTTGCATCACTTCACTCAGTGATAGGTTAAAAGTTCTCGCGCCATTTATTTCAAGCAATCAGAATTGAAACCAAAACCAATCGTGGCTCGCGTGCGCACATTTTCCCGCGCTTTGTGTCGGCGACGTGTAATTACTTCGAGTTTTGATTGGTTTACTGGATTGTCTCCGTCCTTTTTTATTGTTAAGTAATTACTATGGTTTTGGTTTTACGACACTCATTTGAAAACCGCTCTCTCTCTATATATATACATATATTACTAACTGATATTAGTAATATATTTTATGTTATAGCAAGCAATTCTCAGGCTAAATGGAGAACTCTGATTGGCTCGTGTTTGGTCGGGTTTTATAGTACGGACCATTACCATGGAAACGGCCTGTTTCCGTATTTTCTTCTCTCTCCCGGGAAATTCAAGTTGAGCGAAACACAAAAAAGTTTTAAAAAAGCGGAATTTAATATTTTCATCGCAACAGTTCAATTATAGCATGCGGAATTTAGTTTTACATGAAAAAGGTTACCGTTCAAAGTTCGCTGATGGAAGACGAAGATTACGAGCCTTCACCATCCGGAGAAGTGTCCGATCGCTTAAAGAAACGTTGCCATGTAACTTACTAATCTCACTTGTTCGGGACCGTTCTGGGAAATATTGGCCCTCGGTCGTTTTTTTTTGGCCTCGGACCAATATTCCGCAGTACCGGGAGCCCATTACCCGGAGTCTCCATCTTCCATATTAACCCTTTGAGTCAACCCTTTCCCGTATCTTTCTATTTTTAGAAGCACCTCGCAGGGGGGCTTTACTGGGTGTTTTCACAATAGCTGATCATAACAGACCTATGGCCAGCCATTTATTACGTCACATACGTATGTGACGTATGTGAACCACTTCACGTATGTTCTCAGTCACATACGTCACATACGTCAAAATGTAGTAGCTCCTGGCAGTACGGCCCTCGCGCTCGCGGTTCGGTTAGTAAGAGGTTAATATTTTACGAATACTAACATCCTAATAAATCAAGCCAGCCATTCCGCCAGCCAGTCAGTCACATTCAGTCATTTAATCGGTTACAAGATCAGTCAGATCGCCTAGTCCGTGAATTAACCAGACAATAATAAACTCTTTTTCTTTTCAATCATTCAAAGCCGCGTACCTTACATCTCCACGGCCAAAATCCCAGGCTGACGGATGACAAACCACTTTCCTGTTCTTTGGCTTGTTAAACACAGATCTATTCCAAAATGAGTTGGGCATGGGATCTAATCCTAGTGAAACGAAAAATGACTGGGCAAGTTTGAACATTTTTGTTGGGGTGTACTGCTGCTTTATAAGGTTTGGTGTGACGTCAAGTGACGGAACCTTGGGGTAAGGCTTAACAAGGTCGCTTATTGAACTCCAATCCTGGGCCCACATATTTCCTAGAAGATGCGCCTGAATGGTTCCATTTTCGGGAACTTGGGGGTATTTCTTGCGTAATTTGTGTCTAACGTATGCGTGAAGCTCTTGATAAAGTGGCTTTATGTCGTTCCATAGCTTCTTGATCACTGACTGAAAGTCATTTCCCATTTCATATTCACTCCTTTGAAAATTACCGTAGTCTCCCCATCCGTGTCTCCTTGCCCCATCATTTAACAGAACCACAAGTTTTTCGTACAGAGGTCTAATTGGAGGGCCAACAGCATCTCTCCAGCCTTTCCATGCCCAGAGAAGCTCGTTGTACTCACGTGATTTACCCATCAACTCGTAGAGATCTGGATCGAGATCCAAGCAGTGTGTTTCATTTGTGAGATTGTTTGACTTGCAAACTTGTCCGGTACTATAAATTTTTGTCATGTTTGAGACAAGGTCCTCTATAAGCTTCATGTCCTTAGGAGATTTAGGTAGAGCATTTCGGCGAATTATCCTTATTTGTCGCCCCATGTCGTTCGGTAGGTCCACATCTTTGATCCTCGAAGCATCCTCGCTCGCTTTGAGAAAAAACGCTTTAGCAAAAGTTGAGTTGAAAACCGAAAACTCTCTGTTAGTCTCAGTCAAGTTCGTTTCATACTTCCAAGCAGTTTCGCTCTCACCCAAAGAAATCTTGGTCGCCCTAATTTCAAAGTTGTTTAGGAAATTCGTCGCTATGGCGGTGTAGTTCTTGAAGGCTGATTTTGTGACATTTTGCAGGTCGGTGCAGATACAGGTCCTACCCCACAGAGATAGAAAAAGCAATCTAAGGATCCATAAACCCATTATCACAACTGCTGACGACAACAGAAGGGAACGTTTTTCCACTCAAATGCGAACAACATCTTTCAGCCGTTGGACAGTTGCTTTTGACTTAAAAAATGTACCTCGACCAAATTAAGTTAAGTGACGCGATAAGGCGCTAGTTATGAATAATGTAACAGGTTAAGTGCCCTTCTGGTCCCGAATCTGGTGGCAAATAAACTATGGCTGTGTCATAACCATGTCAAAAGAACGTTGTCTTCAGTGTACTTCAGCGCACTCGACTTTTAAGTCTGCCGTAGCTTTATCTCTCGTCTTTGACCTCTTTGGGGTGGCCTAATTACGCAAGGAAATGTTTTATTTTATTACAAAATTAATGGCTCAAAATTGAGTCACACAACTGCGGAATATTCGAATAAGGATTCTTTTAGAGACTGTAAAGTCGTTTCCAAATAGGTTTTTTGTTCCTGTCAGTCCTTGGTTAAAATCAGTATTTTTATATAAAAGTTATAGTCTCTTTAGTCTTCTCACTAAACGATCCCAGTTAAACTGAGCATTTTGCGCCATTTTTAGCTCTTTGATCCAAGTTCGCCGCAAGCATTCGCAAGCACCTTGACAAGCACCTTAGTTAGTCACAAAGTTTACCGCTGGCCGCAAAAACAACGACTCTGAAAAGAAGAACCAATGAGGTGTCGTCTTCGTGTCGCAAGGGAAAGTCACTCACTGGAACTCACTGGTACGACGTTGTCAAGACTTTGATAGGAACAGTATTAACACTGCTCGTGTTTTTCAATCAAATCATGAGACAGCTCCCAGGAAAAGCGGCCAAGGAAACAAGGAAAATGAAAAGAGAAAGAAAGAAGGGCAATTCAGACGGACATCAGAAGATTTTAACTGTGGCGCTGCCCGTTGTGCTTGGATTGTTCGCCATATTGGTCGTCTATGTTTATACTGCTGCTGGCAAACAGTCATAGAGTCTCCAGACGATTTTGGGAGGAACTGAAAACTTTGTTGGACAAATGAAAGGTGGATGAAGCCAATTATCGCTGTAACGTTGTTTCACAGACATTTGTGGATGGGAGGAAACTAACTTTGTTCTTTCGCTTCCCCCCTAAGGCTTTTCTACATCACATACGTTTAATTTTTAATATAGAGTCTACTTAACCGTAGCATGAATCGTCTCGTCTCCTTCGACCCTAAATAAGCTTACTTGTGTCTCTTAATTTGCGAAAAGAGTTCTTGAAAAAGAACCAAATACGTAAAGTAGACTTAACTTCGCTTTTTGGAAACTATTTTTTATGAGATCTATTCTTATCCAGATCATCCATATTTCATATTGGCCGCAAAATAATCTTGCTGAGTAACTCAAAACATCACCCGCAGTCGAGTAAATATGGTATTTATTAAACCGTTGTCTAACGTAGAGTTTAGAGTAAAATACTGTTTTGATAAACTTCGCAAGGAGATAAATGTATTTTTTGTAAAAAACCTGAAGTATTTAATATTTTAGTCTTATCCTGACATCAAAATTTTAAAGG
>NC_090881.1:27485322-27487822 GCF_036669935.1 Montipora foliosa
TCCTTCTACTCTTCCTAAAAACTATGTAAAGGTCAAGTCTGCTACGAGCCTAGAAGGCCCATCAGGCTGGCGCTTATCTCTGGTTTCTGTAGCATGAAGCGACTAGGAGTATTTCTACTCCCCCCCTGGATGGGATGCCAGTCCATCCCGGGGTTACCCCTAGCATTAGATTCGCCGGTACCCATTTATACACCTGGGTGAAGAGAGGCACCGCGAGAGTAAAGTGGCTTGCCCAGGACCTGAACTTGGACCACTCGATCTGGAGTCGAGCGCATTAACCATGAGGCCACCACGCCTTGTGTTTAGATTTTGATTTATGTTTTAGGTAACCTCTTTTAATTAGGGATTAGACTCCTGTTTAGAGGCTCTCCTAGTTTTTGTCTTAATGTACTTGAACTGAAACTATTAAAGTAAAGTCAAAGAAAAAGAAGTTGTTAGGCAACTTAAAAATGATCAACATGTCAGCCTTGAAGCCAATATTTCTCAATTCTCTTTTATTTTCTTCAGTCTTTCTGAGTTAAGTATTTTGCTAGTAACCACATGTCTTCTCAGTAGGCTATTTCCCTATCACATCTACCATGGCACTATAATGATATACGGTACCAAAACAATATGGTGTACTATTAGAGCTACATATTAGGCAAAGACAACTTGAATCTCCTGGAAGACAAAATGCAGCTCAGTTGACAATATGGATTAAAGCGCTGTGTTACTGCATGACCACATGTACACAATGCATCCCTACCCTATTTTTTTAGATTGCTTCTGATTTTCTTTTTGTTTGTGTTTTTACACTGACCAACCACAGTCAACAGTAAACAGAGAAAAAAGGGTATAGCCTTATCTTGTCAGGAGAGGCAAAACATGAATAGCATTACAGTAAGAATAGTCCATAGCCCACTTTCAAAAATACCCTAATACTCTTTATTTGCCCTCCAAAATTTTACAAAAGCATTATTTCCAGTCCCAACAGAAGATAAAAACAATGCTTTTTCAAAAGTTTGGAAGGGAAACAAAGATGGCCTATTGAGTGTATTAAAAAAAAAAAACAGAAAAAGAGAGGGCATTGATCATTTAGTGCAAATTTAATGTTCTTTATAAATTAATGTTTTGGTCTAGTTCTAGTTTTTTTCTCAGGTCATTATACCTTTTCTTTTGTATTTTGTTTCAGACAGAAGCACCGCCATTGGGCAATCCATAAACTCATATTTACAAGGGAAATCAGAATTAGAAGATCATGCAGTTCATTTGCTTTTTTCTGCAAACAGATGGGAAGCTGTGTAAGTAGCAACAAGAGTCCATTTTGTTTGCATGTCTAATTATTGTTTTACTGAAAATATTTCATTCACACAGTGCAGTTCACTTTATAAATATCTTTCAATCAGGTGCAAAACAATATTAATGATGATAATGATGATATTAATAATAATAATAATAATAATAATGATAATAATAATAATATTATTATTATTATTATTATTATCATTATATGGCAAGCAATTCACTCTGATTGGCTGGTTTTTTTGTTGGGATTTTAAGGTATGGACCATTTCTATATTTTTTATGTCTCCCAGGAAATTGAAGCTGATTGAAACACAAAAAAATTAAAAAAGTACAATATTAGGTAATTTATAGCAAACAGAATTTAGTTTTACATGTAAAAGGTCAGTTTTCAAAGTTTGATGGAAGGCGAAGATTACATGTATGAACATTCAACAAGTGGAGAAGTGTCTGATTGCTCAAAGAAACTATGCCATGTGTTTTTTGCAGCTTGATTGAGCATAACAAAGACACTAATTTGGCATGAGTAAAACTCTGGTCTTTCTTTCACCTCCTTAGCTTTGCCAATGAACTTGCTTTATTAGTTGATCAGAAAGGATCATGAATCCCTTGGGCTGTGGGGCAAACTTTTTTGAAACATAGCAGATGAAAAAATTCAGTTTACAGGAATCGTCAAATGCTCTGCTGGTCCCAGTGAGCACACAGGATTGACAGTGGCCTGTACCACCACTTGACAGGACTGTCAGGTGTTGAATTAAAAGAGAGAAGTGAAAGACAAAAAGAGAGTGGAAAAACTCTGTTAAAGGAAAGAAAAGGAACTTTGTTGAAGTGTCTAGTCTTGTAGCACTGGAACAGTAAATTATTGTGGACGCTGTAAACTGAAATCAAATTAATGCCAATCAACTTGAATCAAAATGTCTCTCAGTCCACTATGCCAGGTGTGCACCCTTAATTGAAGAAGGTACAGATCATCTTAATTGTCACTAGAGCATTAGGCTCAGTGAGTAAAGATCTCGAGGGATCGGTTGGAAAGCTGAGTCTTGAAACAGAAATAATTGATCTGCAGCAGAAGAATATGCTCGTAGAAAGGGCCAGAATTCTCTGGAATATGTTCGAAGTATGATGAAAAATATCATCTTAGTCTCTACTACCAGCTATGAACAGCTAGTGTGCTATTAATTCGGAAGGCAAACTACTTTGTGTATACAAGAATAAAGAT
>NC_090881.1:27492822-27497822 GCF_036669935.1 Montipora foliosa
GTTTTTGAACCTCAACATATTTTCAGTTTTTTAGCTAACATTTAGAGTCCCAAACATGTACAGTACTTAACCAAAGCTAGGTATAGCCAGATATTTCAAGGAAGTGTGTGTAGTAACAGTTCAGAATTTTTTTGGTTGTAGGGGCTTCGCAGGCTACTCAGCGAACGCAGTTCTTTCGGTCTGCAACGATGATCGTTCCGAAACATGGGCAGTCGCGGGAATTGGCTGCTGGAAGTCCACGATTCGCAAACAAATTCGCCAAAGTCATAATTTATGACGCTGACCAAAATATCCGCTGGTATTTTCATTATTAGCTTTTGAGATCGTGTCATGACAGTACTTAGCGCGTGCTCTCGGTAATTAAATGAGGAGTTTTTACTTGCTTGAGGCTTTCTTCTTGTTTTTCTTCTGGGCCATGTAAAATTGCCAGTATACTTTTCTCTCTAGTCATTGGAAGATGAATTGCGTACCCGTGATCACCAACGTCAAGGTGATGGGCCAGGCTTTTTCTCCCCTGTTACTACGATTCTCAGTAGAGTATGACACTTGGGAAGTTTGGTCACGGGCAACTTGCTTCGTTTCCAAGAGTAACTTTTAGGGCCTTGACGTCATGAGCGATGAACCCGCCAAAATCTACAAATTCAAACTGGCGACCGTTACCAGTCAAATGACGTCAAGCCCCGAAAAGTTATCCTTGGAAACGAAGCAAGTTGCCCGTGACATGATAACGTTGCCACCAAACTTCCCTAGTGTCATACTCAACTGAGAATCGTAGTACAAGACACGGAAACAACTCGTGACACAATTTCACACTTAAATCTTTCACATATTCGTCAAATGATGTAACTGCAACTGTGGCGAGCTTTAAAATGCTTCAAACACTATAAATGACCTTGTGAGGGACGCTCTGTTCGGCGTAGAATAAAGCACTCGTCTATGCGAAATCGGTTTCCGCAAAGAAAACTATCCAGATGGTAGCCGCAAAAAAATCGTGTGCCGTGTCTCTTGCTCGGTTGAAAGGTTGTTCCTGCCCAAAGAGTATAGAAGACGGCTCATGGCACAAGAGAGAGTGCGTTTGTCCAACGGAGTTCGAGGTCACTTGGCGTAAATTGATGGAAAAACGAAATCAGCATGTGAGAAAAAAAAGCGTGTGTGACTAATTGCTCCGTTGACACAACGAGCGTTAAAGGCAGCCATCTTTTAGACGCCATCCATATTCCTTGAAGGAAATTCAGTTTCTCGTGTGTTCGGTTCATTACCGGTGAATATAGCGAAATGAGTAGGCTTGCTTCCTTTTCGTTTTCATTTGTAGCGCGTTCATTTATCTGCATGACAAGTCCAGACAAGACAATTATCAGACTGCCCTGTGGGATATCAAGTTGATTAACCCTTTATCTAGGGATGATCTCATTTTCAAGAGGAAAAGGTTATATCGGGGCAAGCGCTTTAATCTCAGTCAGATCATTAAAGACAAACATTGTTAAGGATTCAAAAGAATCTCTGTTTTGATTTCAACCCTACAATAACAGTTGGGATGATTTGAAAAATACTAATGGATCATTTTCTTGTTTTTTGAAGAATGTGAACCCAGCGGAAATTATATCTGTGAATGATTTGGCGTTTGACAAGCTATCATTATGAAAGAAAACAGTTCATTTTTTTGCAGCAGTGGAGTGTCTTCAGTGAATCGATAATTTTAGTAATGACTTTAATTTGTTTGTGTGAGAGCGATAAAAAATAGCTTGCAACGAAACAAACTCTGTTCTCCGATCCAAAAGAAGCTTAACAAATGAAAAGACTTCTCAGTTACTGTAAACAGACTAAAGACAAAGACCGGAAACTTTCAACTTTACCGGAAGTTGGTTTTAGGCAATTACCATTTAAAATGCCTGGAAAATTCAAATCTGATTGTTGTTTGACGTGTTATAAATCGATTTGAGCTGTTTCATTGCACCACTCCCTTCGATCAAAGGTTGAAGTTCTGGGGATTAAACAAAGCTAGCAGACGTTTGATGTTTCTAAAAGTAATCGCTTTGTGTTTTTGGTGGTGCTTTTTCGCGGCTGGCACAACCATGTCAAGCTCAGTTCAATCAGTGCTCATCTCTCTTTTCTCTGTCGCATTGTCGAGTCTGGTTAACATGTGGTTGACGCCGACGGATATTTCAACAAATTGCTTCGGAAGTTATAAAATAACCCCCCTTTGACATCCCAAACAAACATCTGCAATATTCCTGGGACACTGAAAATGAACCCAAATTGAAGGTCTGTTCATCTCTCTAAACCTGTTTTGATCCATTGCGGTGATATTAGATCTTCCATCGATCAAACTTGTGAAAACCATGAGTTTGTCAATCTCGTAATTACATACGCCTTCACTTGAAAAGACTGTAGATATGTCACTTGTATAACGCAACACGAGCGCTGATTGGTCGGCAGTATTGTCTTACTGTCAGTCAATACGATGATAGCCAATGGCAGATAAACATCAATTTACCCCCAATGGTTTCTTCTGCGTTGTTAGTTTTATTACGCGAGTCAATGGTCTTAGCAGTAAAGGTCTTCTTGCGCGTGTTGGTCAAGAGAAATGGAAACTGGAGCGAGAACACGAAATTATCCAAACTTCTTTGAATGCTTGAGCACTCATATCCCTTCTGTTCCAGCGCATGGGCTTCAGAGATCTGTTATACCGGAGAGCGTTGATGCGACTCAAGATCATGGTTTTATCCGTGCCGATTCACCGATCCATTTGCCCGGTTTGAGGCCAAGCGCACACGAGTATATTCACTCTCTCTCCGGGGGTAACCCACATGGAGCATACAACCTGCAGGCTAATTATCCTGTACCAGCTGCGTACTCCACGCTGGCTGCTCGGGGTAGAGATTTCCTGCTACGTCGTGAACACACAGTAACGCTTCCATCAGTATCTCCGTTACCGCCTCACACCATCCCCATGGACGTGACATCTTCATCGACGAATCTGGTTGTCTCACCACCGCCCCCTTCCGCGTTTCAGCAAACGATTTTTACAACATGCAATATTGCACTCAATGCAATTAGCCTACCTTGTTTCTCTAGCCCTCATGACTCAGTTGGACCACCGCAAATGCTCGGAACTCATCAAGACGCTCAACGCCCGCCCGCCTCGACCCTTGTAAATCTCACACAGAGCGTTCAAGTCTCTCCTTCGTCTGAAACAAGCAACAGCAGCAACGATTCCCAGACCGGATCCTCTCGTGCGTCAGGTGGTGAGAGAAAATCAAGTAATGCTCTGTTTCGCCCAAGTCCAAATAGCGCAGCTATCAAATCCCCCTTGGGTCCACAATCTCCCGCAAGTGCTATGCCGTCAATGGAACTATCGGCCAATGGCGCCTTTCTTCGATACATAAGGCCGCGGGGAAAACAAGAGTTTTTGTGCAAATGGACCCGGTTCAAAGACGAACTCTCCGTTCCCTGCGACAATAATTATCCCACAATCCAGGAGCTGGTCAAACATATCTCTTTGGAACACGTGAGTGGAACAGATGGAAGCGCTGCTCATGTTTGCTCGTGGCTTGATTGTCACAGAGGAGGAAAACCGTTCAAAGCCAAATACAAGCTTATCAACCACATTCGTGTTCACACGGGTGAGAAACCCTTTCCCTGTCCCTTTGCAGACTGCGGAAAAACCTTTGCACGCTCAGAAAACCTCAAGATTCACAAACGCACGCATACAGGAGAGAAGCCGTTTATGTGTGAGTTTCCTGGCTGCAGTCGCCGTTTCGCGAATTCTAGTGACCGCAAGAAACATTCTCATGTTCACACAGCTGATAAGCCATATCTGTGTAGAGTTCCTAGCTGTGGTAAAAGCTATACTCACCCAAGCTCACTGAGAAAGCATTTGAAGATGCATTTAAAGGCTGTGAACGGAGGTCTGCCTTTGGATAGCAGTGAGAGTATGGCTTTGATATCTGCCCAAGCCGCCGAACTTCAACTTAACAGCTCGGCGAATGCCTCTCGGAATAGTCAATCATGGATGCCTCTCGCTCAGCAATCACAGAAAATTTCCATTCACCAGACATCGAACACTTTGCCTTCATCCGTTGAAGGAGAATCAAGAAACTAACTTGTATATTCAATACAACGTGAGGTACTTTATTGTAATATTTGTCAATGAAAGAAAGAACTTTGAATTATTAGTTACTATGCGAAATCACATTGGGCAGTAGTAAGTTTGACCATGCCCTGTTTGTCGCACTTTTACATAAACGATAATTTGTTTGTTCTCCGAAGCATTATTTAAACGAGTTAGAAAATCAAGATCCTAATGGATTTTCACGATTATTTTTCTTTTCATTTTTTTCACACAGATGTTACAAATCAGTTGATAAGTTAGTGATCTCCTAATCTAGAACACGTTTTAATGAATTTTTGTGTACTGTTACGGAATCATATTTAAAGACATGAATCTTGTAGTTAGGATAAATCTTTCGCGTTCATTCGTCATCAAATCAACATTTTGCTCGAAATATGGCCAAAAGTAATTTGTTTTTTCAATTCTATTTTCTCGGGTTGGTCCCCAAGTTTGTAAAAATGTCGTACAAATAAAGTTGTTGATGAGAGATATTTCCTGTGCCCCCAGGCGTTTTAGCTTTATTTGTCTTTGGAAAAAATTATTCAGGTTGCCCACAGCGAAATCACCACTTTATTTCGTCACTTCTGTACTTATAGCTGCTGTTATAACGAGGGTTTTTTTTCTCCCCTGAGGACGGTTGAAAAACGAGATGCCGTGCGCGAAGAAGATCTTTGTCCACGCTATAATTTAGACACGCTGGTTTTCACTATCTGTCGCGCCAACTATAAACGATGTCTATGAATACGGTTTATTTGAAAAACTGCTAATTAAATCTCTTTTACGTACCCAATATGCGCAAAATGTGCATTTGATCTTCTTCCTTCAGGATTATTAAACAAGATGCTATTTAATTGAAAGCGAAGATTAAGGCCTAACGCGCGAATCATGC
>NC_090881.1:27535322-27537822 GCF_036669935.1 Montipora foliosa
TTAAAGAGTTTGTTTAAGTTATTTCCAATTTCATAGGGCACTGTGGTTGCCAGATTCACTTTAAAACTTATCATGGAAATGTAAATCAATGCCAGTGAAAAGTCAGTCTCTTGAGTTGTTGATAGAAAATTAATTTAAAATATGCATATTGAAACATCAGTTGAGGAATATTTTTTTCCCTTTTTGTGAACCTAACATACATTGCTGCCATTTATTTATTGCTTGGTCATTCAATGTCTTGATCACATCAAATAATTTATTTTTTAGGTATTGTGTATCTTTATCTAAAAACTTAACTGGTTGCTTTTTGGAGCCCTTTTGCAGCATATTTAGATAGGCAGGAAATGTTCCACATTTTGTGGTAAATAGTTCTGCATAGTTTTAAGGAATATTGCGGCCTAAGCTAATTGAATATGAGAATAAAATGTGCTGTTTGACATTTTGTGAATTTAAAGACTATTAATATTGTTTGCGCTTGTTTTAAAAGGCTTAAGGTTGGCACTCAAAAGTGTTCCTTCAACAATCTTATTCTGTAAAGATTACCTTAGAAGAATTGGATTAATGCAAGTTTTTTCTTCTAGCCTCTTTCCCCAGTGCCCTCTGAGAATGGAGTTGATTTGGTTTTGCCCGATGTTGAAAGATGAAACAATGCCTAAACCAGCTGCAAGAAATACTTCATGGTGCTTTTTTACAAACATGGGCATGAGGGTGCTCATAAGCATCTGAGCATTGTTTTGCATGCTAAAGTGATAATTATAAATAATTTGTTTATCTTAGAGAGTCTTCTTTTCCTGTTGGTCATTCAAAAATTGTTGGAATAGCTTGTTTGAGCTGTTGGATAGAGGCAGAACATTTGATGAGGGCCTCCTGGGGAGAGGAGTCCTAGTTCCCTTTAGATATTTTCTTGTGTTTCCTTGTTCCCCAAATTACTTTGAAACTTGTTCCCAGCCTTTTGATCCCTAAAATTTAAATATTGGTTTTCTTCCCTTGTTCCCTAAAACATTTTGATATTGTTCCTCTGTTCCCCAGTTCAAATAAGCCATGTTCTCTTCTTCCCTCAAACCCCTGGGAGTGCCTCTTTGATGTTGATTCTCGTATTGGCCTAATAGTAATTCACTGTAGAATTGCAAGACACAGCAAGTTCTTATTTGGGAGTGAGGGAAAAGTTTTGAATAAATGTTTGCTCAAAACAAGAAACAAAATTTGACTGCACCTTCTAGACCTTACTCTTTTCAGACATGAATCAGCTTGTTTGCACCTTTCTGGCGACCTGCGGGAGGGCAAGCTCTAGAAACTCTTCTTTAGTGAGCCTTCCGCTGAAAAACTTTCCAAGTCTGGCTTTCCGGTGTTAGGGGCCGAGGTTTTTGTGCAAAATTTATCAGCGGCTTCCTTGCAGCTTCTCAAAGGTGTTCCTTCGGGCAATGGTTAGTAAAAGTTTTGTAGTGCTTATACAAATTTTCGCTACTTGAAAAGGTATGTTTATACGAAACAAATATCAGCTTGACAATTTTTCTTTCCCGATACTCTATTTAAAATGCACGTGAGCGCTATTAATAGAGAGCCAGAAAACCATTTAAGACATTTTGTGGCAATTTTTTTGTCAACAAACTTGGGTTGTCGGAAAGCAGAATTCGAACGTAAGCTGTTGTGCTTTGGCTTTTATTTGTGCTTTTTCTAACTAATCTAAGACGAATTCAGGCTGGTATTTTCGAATCAAGTGTAAGAAGACGGCAAAACCGTATTGATAATGTATTTATTTGAGTTAACTTCGCGAATAAAGACTTTAATCGCTTCCTTTCGACGGGGGTAGATCGACACGCACAACCGAAATGCACTGTTTCCGGGGAAAGGGCAAATGATTGACAGGATAGCACAGTTTTGACTGCCGCGCGCACTGCGGGCGCGGGTTCCGTATGCAAGGCATGCTTAGGGCTGATCCGGGAGGAGTGGTGGTGTTGATATAAGTGGCCATACTGCGCCTTAATTAGCTGGAGTTTTGAAACAATTGCGATTCCAAATAGCCAAAAACTTTTTAATGTCCTAATATAGTTGTATGATAGCTTTACAATGCTGTTATTATATTAAGTTATGACTGTAGTATGGCTAAGAAATTCACTCTTCATTCTTCATATACACAACTCATGCTGGGGTTTTGCGATGGGTTGATAAAAATAGTGGACACACTGCGCTTTAATTGACTGGCTTTTTGGAACAGTTCCGTTTAAAACTAGGCTGAAACTCTTTCTTATCCTGTTACAGTTGTGTTGTAGCTCTAACATGCTAGACAGCTGTTCCTACTGTAGACACTGTAGATATCTGTTCCCATTGTAGACAGTGTAGATAGCTGTTCCTATTGTAGACAATATATATGGGCATACATGACGGTTAAAGAAGAACGTATGACTCTTATTTGCATATAGCGTATTCATGAACCGTGGTGGACGTGAAATTGAACATGGCTGACGAATTATTTCAGAGGACATTAACGAAATTCAGCACT
>NC_090881.1:27575322-27585322 GCF_036669935.1 Montipora foliosa
AGGTAATCCAGTTTTCCCTCGCCAACCTCCCTCCCCCCTCCCCCCCCCTCCCCGCCCAAACAACTGAATAAAAATAAAAACTAACATTTGATTTTACCTGTGTTAGATAGATTTAGAGCATTTTTTGCTCAGCTACCTTGAGATGTTTGTAAAGTAATCGTAACCAAATTAAAATATCATTAGATATCACCCTCAGTCTTCTTAATTAAAGTTATTTCTGGTCAAGGTTAGCAGCTAAATCAATCTAATACAGATACCAAAAGGCTCTAATGAATTAGAGAGAGAAAAAATGTTCCCTTGCATGTTTCTTTTTTTCTTTGGAAAGCAACGTATGCAATTAGGAATAATTTATACTGATCTGCCTTGTGTTCCATATAACTAGGTCTTGCAAAGGGAATAATTTGACCTGACAGTGTGCTACAGAGCTTAACTGCAGATGCAGAGACATGTCCTTAAAGTGAAAGGAGGCAGTGTGGCTCGGTGGTTAGGGCGCTTGCCTTGAGATCCGGAGATCCCGGGTTCAAGACCCGCTCTGACCACTCGCTGAATTTGTTCCTGGTAGTCCCTGGTTCAACTTCCCAGCTGCACTTGTAAATAGCCAACTGGTTTGCCTCTGGCCAGTTGGGATTCTTAAAGGTTGTTGTTGTGTTCTGTTGTTTCGTTGATTGTTTCATTGGCCCTGAAAAGCCCCTATGGGGAGCGGTCAATTAAGTAAAAGCTTTGAACGAAAAAAAAACAAAAAACAAAAAACACAGACTGACCTCTTCCCAAATGCCTACAGGTCAGTGCTTGTGCAAATATCATCTGTCCACATCGCAACATACAACCCCAACCTGTATCAACAGTTGGCCCTGTTCCTCCTATTTAAAACAAAAAAACAAACGTTAAAAATGTTAAGGTCAACTGGTTCAGGTATGCATCTTGTTCTTCCAATAGCTGGCCCTACTGACTCTTTTGCAAACAAAAATATGAAAAATATTACAACTTAGCATTTTTGAGCAACAATTGGCATCATGAAGTGGCATTTTGGGATTTTAGGACACTGGTTTTTCCCAAACTTTAAAGCAAATCATCAGTGCAAAAGTAATGATCTAGACATACACTCACCAATTGCCGGAAAATTCTTTCTGTATGTAAACCAAAATCTAGACCTGATATCTTGAATGAGTTTAGTATTGTCATCTGCTAAAATGCAAAGCAAACAAATGAATAAATAAAAGTACTTACAGATTCAATAAGTATCTATTAGCAGACTGTAATTCACAAGTGCAACATGCAATGATAAGGAGCATTGAAACTGCATAAAGCAATAGGAAAAAAATTTAGGCAGTGAGGCTTGATTAAACAAGGTCAGCATTGAAATGGCATTCATAAAGCAATGAAACAGATCAAAACGGCTAAGTCAACGTTGTACCCAATTCAAATCTCCTGTGGTTTAGATGATTTCTTTGTGCATTATATTTGCATTATAATGGAGAATTCACATTTAAATGATAATTGGAAATACCTGGAACAAAAATGTTTTATTCCCAAAGGGTTTGAATCGGGTACAACACTGAATTATCTGATTTGGTCTATTGTGTCTCAGTCCATCCAAAGCTTTTACAGTGTACATTTACCCATGTCCCAGTATTTTCCCCTGGCATGTGGCTTTCTCAGCCCAAGTCTCCCTAACCCTGCCAGGTTTGAGCTTCAAAATGAAAAATGTCTCTGTTATGAGCCTAGCGATGCCATCAGGCTGGCGCTTATCTCCGGTTTCTGTAGCATGAAGTGACTAGCAGTATTTCTACTCCCCCCTTGATGGGATGCTAGTCCATGGCAGGGTTACCCCCAGCATTTTCGCTGGTACCCATTTATACACCTGGATAGAGAGAAGCACCGTGGGAGTAAAGCGTCTTGCCCAAGAACATAACACAATGTTTCCGGTCAGGATCCGAACCCGGATCACTTGATCCAGAGTCAAGCACTCTAACCATGAGGCCACCGCGCCTCCTACAAAATGAAGGAGTGTTTACTTTGTGACCTTTATACTGAAAAATGATTTTGAAATTGTGGGCTGACATCAAGTTAAACAAATATTGACAAGAACAGTGGATTTCTCCCGACTGCACTGAAGGAGAGGCTTTCAAAAGCTTAGAGCTGTTTGTTAGCACAGGTTTAAGAGTATCACAAAGTGATATCAGTCAAACACCAATATGGTCTTTTGATAAAATTCTGTTGAGGTGGGAGCAATAACTGATCACCCAGAATAGACCTATGATGGGGGTATTTGAATTGCCTTTCTTGCATGGAAGGGGCAGGGGGATGAAGATGGAGATACAGCTTTGCTTTGACCTCTCAGCTGGTACAAGAATCAAGTAGGCAGACTAACTCTTTTCCACAGAGTAAATTAGCAATCAAGTTTTGTATAAGCCAGTTCAGAGATTTAAGAAATGAATGTGCGCCTTGGGATAAAAACAAGCATGTAATAACATGGTTTTTTTTTGTTATGGCAAATAGCTGCAAGAATTTGCATAAGAAATATTTTGTTTTTTAATATATATGATTGCTTTTATCCTCTGACCTCACTTATTAAAGCAAGGTCAACTCCAGCCTTGCTTTTATTCAAAGGCCTGGTAACAGAGCACAGAACTGTAAAATGGTCTATTTGTCCGGTGGCATAATAAATTTTCAACCACCCAAGCGAGTAATGAGAGAACTACAGGAAAGATATTGTGTGGTTCCAGAAAATATCCATACCTCCACCACGGAAGACTTTTTGATTTGCACCCCCCCTCCCCCCAGGATTTTCCGTTCCAGGGGGGTCTTTGATGACCCCCCCTCCCCTCAGGAATTTCCAGAATTTTTTTACTTATAAAAACGACAGTGAGTTAGTTACGTAATTGCGGTAGAATTTTATTTCAACAGTGTAAACATTAAGGTTAACTTTTAGAAAAATATAACGCTTTGTTAAGCTCATTATCCAGATAAACTTTTAGCTTGTGCGCTATCAACTTTGCAAAGCTTAAACATTTGGGTTGCACGTCGACTGTTTCACGTTTTCGTGCGAACTTCGATGAGAACATTTCACTCACTTAAACAACTTCGCAAACCATAGCAAATAAAACAGAAACTTACAAGGTTCCTTTGTCTACACATTTTGTCAGTTTCTTCAGGTTGATTCTTTAATATTTAGGGACCACACATGTTGACGCGGTAGGTTTCGTGAACATCGTCACAAAGGCGATTGTTTTACAAAGAATATTATTGACGACAAAATAATCCATCATATTTGTAAACTTAGATATGGCGATTTATGTGCAGTCTTCAAATTTACTGACTCTCCAGCAGTCCTTCTCGCCGGTAAATGCAACACAGCCTCACTGTTTCTTGCCTTTGAGCCACGGATGGAATCGAGAGGGCGAATCTTATTGTTTTTGGCGCGATTTACTTCCTCCAATGAGTAGTCAAACTCCTGTTTTAGAATTTCCAGTTTTACATAACGAACTGAACCTCAACAATCGTTTCCCGAGGCGGCAATAAATATTGCGTTTACTCAAAGAAGAGAAAACTTGACTCCCAGTTCCTGTCCGTGGTCTAAATGCCACCCACAAAAAAGAAAATGTCGTTGCATGCAAGCGTTGAGATGGTGGGAACTTGCGTCTTATCACATTTTCAATGAGTTACTACCCCCAGTAAAACATAAATCCTATCAAAAATGTGTTTACTGCATGTGAAGGTAGCGAAAAGTGATACTCAAAAGAACAGAAGTGTTGGTTGGACGAAAAAGAGACAAAGCTAGAAGTCTGGGGACGAGACTCCAGGTGAGACCGCCATTTTAAATGTTTTGAATCCGTCCCAAATGAAAGACACATTGTTCTTAGCTTCGGGAGATTGTAGAGCTAGCTAACTCAAAGAAAACGGAAACATTGAAGCTAATAGTATTAACTTTATCTCAAAACTGACTTTTGTTTCAAAACATCGTCCGGTAGTGTGTTTTGTGCTTCAGATCGATCGTAAGTTGCTTTCAATGTTTTGTACGTGGTTCGTGACCCTTTGGAAAAGTAGTTTCCCACGAAACCCCCCTACCCCTTGGAAATTACTGCCCTTTAACCCCCCCTCTCCCTCGGAATTTCCAATTGTCTTCCGTGGTGGGGGTATGGATATTTTCTGGAACCACACATTAAGCATCATCATCAACTGGGAACTCCGAAGTTCAGCCACTGAGTTACTGGAGCCTCTATGGTGAGCAAGTGTGAAATGTGGGTATAGAGTACGACTGCATCCTGCAGACAAATAGTCTAATTTTAACCATAATTATATGACTCTTAACTGCATCATGCAGTCACATTAAGGTATATCGCATCTCTGATATGCCTTATTGAACCCATTCATTGACTCCCGGCAGTGACCCCATTGATGAGTAAAATCGTCTGGCGTTAGACAGAGTAAAATACTAAGTATGGCTGGTTTAGGGGTGAATGGGTTAATGTGACTGTGTGATGCAGTTAAGAGTCACATATGGTTAAAATTAGACTATGTGACTGCATGGTGCAGTCGTAGTCTATACCATCCTTGCTCTCACCACAGAGTCTCCAGTAGCACAGTGGTTAGAGCATCTGAATAGATCATGGAGGGTCGTCGGTTCAAATCCCATCTGGGGCTCGGAATTTTTCCGAGTTCCCAGTTGACAATGATACTTAATATCTTTCCTGAATAAATTTTCAATTAAAAAAAAATGTATGTAAACAGGATGTATGATAAAAATAATTAATCGAAGCTATCATTGTTTTACATCATGCATTCTATGGTAAAATTATTAAAAATAATTAAAAAAAATATTTTTAATAATTTTTACCAGAGAACACCTATTCAACTTTACTAGGATGTATGATGTAAAACAATGATAGCTTAGATCGATAACAAAATGCCGTGGTTCCAGAACTTGCAGAAATACGCCACAACCCATTCTCATTAAGGAAATATCTTACAAGATTAAGACCAATAAAACAAAGCAAGCAAATTTTTCTTAGCTCTGAAATAAACGCATTTTAAATACGCGCAAACGTAAATTTCGATACTTTAGCACCGATTCAACCAAATTTTGTTGTAACAAAGAGAGAACTTAGCATACCAACATGTCCTTTTACAATCTAAAATCTAAAACAACTCAAAAAGCACGAAACAGATTCTACGCAGAAATCAAAGCTTGCAGTTCTCATGGTCCGCGGCAATGTAAAAAAAATTCTGACGATTAACGTCAGGAAAATAAACGCTGCTACCTCTGTCAGTAATGTACTCCTTTCCAAGAATCCACACGGGCTCACGAGTCCTCGGGAAATGATCAAGTTCAAAAGAAACCCCTTCGTACGTAACACAAGCAGCATCCATAACAGGACCCGCCATATTTTTCTTTCGTTCTCAGTTTTTCAGTTTACAAAACATCGTCACTTCGACCTAGTACTCCGCGGTATGGTGTCCAATGCCTACCCACCTACCCACACCGACACCGTCGACTCCACCCCACTATCCTAACAGATAGACCGCGAAAGAAGAACTCAGTAACGTCCTCTATGACTGCAAGTATACACGTTTTTGAAGAGGATGGAGCGGAGACGAGAAGTACCCTGCTGCCTACCGCTATATTTCTTATCTAAATCGTACCCTTCTCCACTGACCTGGTATCACAACCAAAAACACTACCTTACGCGGCGAAGCTTGCCAACTCAACAAAGTGAGCCCTATATGACATTTCTTTGTTACCAATGCCAAGAGATAAAGAATTTAAAAACAGAAAAAAATCGAAAAACAAATCCAGGAGATCCAAGAAAAACCCGAGACAGGCAAATGAGCAAATAAGCGTCAGGTTACAACTAATTGAAGTTCTGGAATGTTTAGAATCGATTTCAACAAAAGCCGTTTGTTAGTGAAACACGCGAGACCGTGCGCAGCAAGCAAGAGATTTGGGTTTTGAGATCTTTCATTTTCTACGGGGTTACTAACAAGTCAAAGTTCGTTTTAAATCCTAGTAGCCAGCCACAGGGTTCAGCAGCGTGACTGAGAAACTAACATACTTTACAGACAACCAACAGAGTGCTAACCGGATGCTGAGAAAATGCGAATAGTTCAATCTGTTTCTCTCTTCTTGACTTTGGCTTCCCTAGGCCTCGCAGTTACAGCAGAATCTGTACGTCTGTCTCTTTGTTATTTAACTTTCAACAGCTTTTGAGACTTCCTTTTGCATTTGGTGTCAATTTAAAAAAGGTTTGGTGTGAACTAACCATTTTTCACACTAGTACTAGTGTTGAAAATTATGAACGTTTATGTTTCCAGCGCTTCGATGAAAATGGTCAGGAATCGTTTGAAACAAACAATCAAGGTATGTTTTACCTCGTGCTCATTAATTAATTTTAGTTAAAGGGGGACTACGAGCTATGAGATGGAGATGTTAGGCCATTCATTGCTGTAATGCGCCGATCAACTCGAAACTTCAATATCCTCCCCTCCGGGGAATTTGAACTTTTGAAGATCTTTCAAATTCCCGCCCCCTCGGGCCAAAATGGTGTTCAAATGCCCTACCCTATTGTCGGATTTGTCTGTCATACCCTACTAAAGAACAATCGTTCGGCTCCTGCCGTCGTTAATAAAGACCTTTTGAAGACCTTTTTTGAAAAAAAAAATCATTTGAAACCTGACACTTAGGTTCAATTTTCCCACCTCACACAGGCAAAGGTCAAATTCCCCACTTCTCGGGCACAGAAGATGGTCAAATGCCCGGGGTTTGCCCAGGAAGGGGTGGGGATGTTAAAGTTTCGATTTGGTCGGTGCATAAATTGTCGTAGATGTCTTTTGGGTTGCAGGATATTGTTTTTTCGTCATTTATGAGTCCTGGGGTCGATTCCAGTCCTCGTTTTGAAATTTGGGTTGAGTTCTTGCTTCTCTATTTGGCAGTGGGGAACCACTTTAGGGGTCGGGGTAAAGATGTTTAATCTTGGGGTGGGGGATTTTCCCAACCAAAATCTTATCTCTCTACTTAAATAAGAAACAAGGGAGTTTATCCCATGAAAACCTGTTTATCCCTGGTCTTCTCTTCCACTTGAACCCTTTGATCAATTCCAGCATTGGTTTTGGTAATTAATTTTCTTTGGATTGGCTTTTAGATTTGTGCCTCGATGTCCTGTGTCATGCTGGACAGGACTGTTTAGTCCATAATGAAATTGCCTCCTGCATTTGCAAGAAATCATGTCCTGATCATGATAATCCAGTCTGTGGATCAAATGGTATGACTTTTCCAAACCACTGTGAGCTGCACCGGACTGCTTGTTTGCAAGGAAAGAAGATTTCTGTTAAACATAATGGAATGTGCAAAGGTAAGGAATCAGACAATCACTCTTAACAATCATGATTTTTCCTTGGTGGAGAACTTTGGTTAATAGACCATTTTACAGTTGTTTGCTCAGCGACCTTTTCTAAGCCCATGAATGGCTGCGAGACTGCCGGTGACCTTGTATTGATACAGCCCCAACTGCTTTTATCATGTAAATTGTGTTGTTGTAATTCTAATAATATTAGTCCATATTAACATTACAAAAGCACGGAAGTTTGTATCAAAACAGGGTCACCGGGAGCCTCGCTTCCATTCTTTGGCCAGGTAACTTAGCTACAACTGTAAAATGGTCTATTTTGTCATCAAATCACAGGGGTGCCAACTCAGTCTTCTTCATCAAAAAGAGTGAACCAGTCAAAACCTGGTAAGTGAAACAACTTTACCTTATGCAGTACTTTTTTTAAAAAAAATTCTTTTTCTTGCCCAGTTCTTAAGTTAAAAATTTCCCTACTTCTATACAAACAAGTTTTATGTTATTACTAAGAAAGTTTGTTCACTATGCCATTCAGTCGTTTGCTATGAGGATGATCGTGAAGACATACGCAGTCGTTTGATTGGATGGTTAAAGACCCAAAACAATTTGTTGGAAGGCGTGCAAGATTATAATGATCTGGTCAAGTCTTATTTTGACAAGATGGATGAAAACAGTGATGGGCGACTCGATGCAGTGGAATTCAGAGAGTTTGTACTGGCAAATCAAACAAAGGAAGAGGTATTGAGAATATAAACCGTGCAGCTGTTATAATTATGTGGTTTTCAATATCTTGTACCCTTGATTGTGTGAACTAGCAGATGTATCCAGAACTGCCCCTAATAGATGCACACAGATTTCAATAAGTGTCACAAAGTGTCCCGTTGGTCATGCATGAATAAACCTGCGACTAGGTTTTTCAGCTTCTTAAATTACTAAAATAGTAACCTATACAGGGGCGGATCCAAAAAATTCCAGAAAGAGGGGGCAGAAGAAACTGCAGCAAGATCGCACCCCCCTTCCCCCTCAAAAAAAATTCAAGTTGGTCAAGATGCTGCTTACAGCATTCTGGGAGCATTTGTGACCAAAACTTTAGGCTTCAGAATGGAAAATTTGTGATTTTTTAAACAATGCCAGAAAACGATATAGTAGTGGTTAGCAAACTATCCGTGGTTTTCATGTGACATCATCACAATTAAAAAACAAGGAATTATCAATCCTCTTTAGATTTTAGTTTAGTTGGTTATTAGAACAGCTGAAGACTTATCTTTTTGCAAATTTTCAGTTTGATGGGGTTTTTTGTCTTGTGGTAAAGCAAGGTTGAATTTCTAAGCTTTTGCTTGACATTATGTTAAAATTGCGGCTGAGAATGCTGTCACATAGGCTAAAAAAGTGACTTATTTGCGGAGATTTTTCAATCTGAACAGTCCTTGTATGAGAATAAGTACTCATATAGATGTTTATGGGCCCTCAGAAGACGACTACAGGCCTTTTATAGCAAAACTTGATGACATATGTTTTTTTTAGTTTCCGGCCACCATGTTTGTGCCCCTTGCAGGGATGCAAACATGGCGTCTTCATACAAAGCCTTATTTCTTCGAATATCTCCCGCATGAAACATCGCACAGACCTGTACCTTTGCGAGACTGTTTGAACATTCATCTTCTTTTATTTTTATCTGTTGAATGGTTTTGATGATGGTGTGACAGTGAAAACCGGCAATTCAAGGAGTGATCCCATTGCATTCACATGCCTACGAACAAAGATAACAAATCCCTTCACTGCAGGGGGGTTAATGAATGTCATCCTTCTCTGGCCCCCTCCCCTCATAGTACTTGCTGCTAAACTCCCCTTTTGGCCTCGCTAAAATCATGTGGCACATTTTCATTCAATCAGGAGAGACAAAAGCAAAATTAATAAGACTCCTGTAAGGGCGTATACATCCATGGGATGCACAAACAGTTAACACAAATTGTCCAGGGATTTTGCGGCTGAGTGGTTTGGCGTGCTTCTTTGGTGCGCCCATTTCAGCTGAGGGCTTTGGTTCTACCATTTGGAGTTGTAATCGTTCCAGCGTATCCCCGTATCCTCCATTTATTCGAAAGAGAGAAGTAATCCTTGCACTTACTTACCGGTACTTACTTAATCTTCATCGTGTTTCAAAACACATAAGGCTTCGGCCAAAGTGTGCCATTGGCTTCTGTCAAGTGCTCGTCATTCCAGGTGACCCCGTGCACTTATGTGGACAATAATTTATTCTTAAAAGTAATTGTCTCTTATAGACACCTGAAAACTTCAGGTGGCTCTAACAGGATTGAAACCCCATGTCACTTCATAAATGTAGCTCATTTGGCAGAGCATTGCACCAGCATCACAGAGGTCATGGGCTTGAGTTCCGTTGGAGCCACCTGAATTTCTTAGGTGTCCATTATTGCTGAAATTGTCCAGAAAAGTGCAAGGATCAATCTGAAAATTTTATCGTAACTTGCTTGCATGAATTTCCCAGTGCATGCAACTTCTGCATGTACATGTATTTGTGTTAACTGCACTATGATTGGGCAGGCTCAAATACAAGCAAAAATGTCTTGGAATCTAAAAGACAATTTACTGGTAGATAAATGTGACCAGATTCCTTGCAGTTTACTTTACTAAAGTAATTGTTA